>NC_083651.1:10000-162500 GCF_963576545.1 Limanda limanda
AGGGTTCACAGTCTCCTCAGTAGAACATCAGGTGACCTCCTGCTGCTGGTCACAGATCAGACCTGGAACCTGAAGGATTCACAGTCTCCTCAGTAGATCATCAGGTGACCTCCTGCTGCTGGTCACAGATCAGACCTGGAACCTGAAGGGTTCACAGTCTCCTCAGTAGATCATCAGGTGACCTCCTGCTGCTGGTCACAGATCAGCTCTGGAACCTGAAGGGTTCACAGTCTCCTCAGTAGAACATCAGGTGACCTCCTGCTGCTGGTCACAGATCAGCTCTCGAACCTGAAGGATTCACAGTCTCCTCAGTAGATCATCAGGTGACCTCCTGCTGCTGGTCACAGATCAGACCTGGAACCTGAAGGATTCACAGTCTCCTCAGTAGAACATCAGGTGACCTCCTGCTGCTGGTCACAGATCAGACCTGGAACCTGAAGGATTCACAGTCTCCTCAGTAGATCATCAGGTGACCTCCTGCTGCTGGTCACAGATCAGACCTGGAACCTGAAGGGTTCACAGTCTCCTCAGTAGATCATCAGGTGACCTCCTGCTGCTGGTCACAGATCAGCTCTGGAACCTGAAGGGTTCACAGTCTCCTCAGTAGAACATCAGGTGACCTCCTGCTGCTGGTCACAGATCAGCTCTCGAACCTGAAGGATTCACAGTCTCCTCAGTAGATCATCAGGTGACCTCCTGCTGCTGGTCACAGATCAGACCTGGAACCTGAAGGGTTCACAGTCTCCTTAGTAGAACATCAGGTGACCTCCTGCTGCTGGTCACAGATCAGACCTGGAACCTGAAGGATTCACAGTCTCCTCAGTAGATCATCAGGTGACCTCCTGCTGCTGGTCACAGATCAGACCTGGAACCTGAAGGGTTCACAGTCTCCTCAGTAGATCATCAGGTGACCTCCTGCTGCTGGTCACAGATCAGCTCTGGAACCTGAAGGGTTCACAGTCTCCTCAGTAGAACATCAGGTGACCTCCTGCTGCTGGTCACAGATCAGCTCTCGAACCTGAAGGATTCACAGTCTCCTCAGTAGATCATCAGGTGACCTCCTGCTGCTGGTCACAGATCAGACCTGGAACCTGAAGGATTCACAGTCTCCTCAGTAGAACATCAGGTGACCTCCTGCTGCTGGTCACAGATCAGACCTGGAACCTGAAGGGTTCACAGTCTCCTCAGTAGAACATCAGGTGACCTCCTGCTGCTGGTCACAGATCAGCTCTGGAACCTGAAGGGTTCACAGTCTCCTCAGTAGAACATCAGGTGACCTCCTGCTGCTGGTCACAGATCAGCTCTCGAACCTGAAGGATTCACAGTCTCCTCAGTAGATCATCAGGTGACCTCCTGCTGCTGGTCACAGATCAGACCTGGAACCTGAAGGATTCACAGTCTCCTCAGTAGAACATCAGGTGACCTCCTGCTGCTGGTCACAGATCAGACCTGGAACCTGAAGGATTCACAGTCTCCTCAGTAGATCATCAGGTGACCTCCTGCTGCTGGTCACAGATCAGACCTGGAACCTGAAGGGTTCACAGTCTCCTCAGTAGATCATCAGGTGACCTCCTGCTGCTGGTCACAGACCAGCTCTGGAACCTGAAGGATTCACAGTCTCCTCAGTAGATCATCAGGTGACCTCCTGCTGCTGGTCACAGATCAGACCTGGAACCTGAAGGGTTCACAGTCTCCTCAGTAGATCATCAGGTGACCTCCTGAGGATCTGCATCTGATCCAGGATCAGAATCCACAGCCTGTTTCCCTCTGGATGTTTTAAATGTGATGAAAACAACTCACATGTTGATTATTTCTATTGATTCGTTTATAGATCTGGACTCACTGACCAATCACAGCTCAGTCTGATCTTGAGACCCGTCACCATGGAAACACTGACTTTAAGATCTTTTATATAAACTCACTTGATATTGATGACAAGTCAGTTTTATTTCAGTTTAGTTTATTATTACTACGTGGTTTAATAACGCGGCTGGTGACGTAGAGTGACGGTGACCTCTGACCTGTGCCCCGGTGTGAGAAGCTCCATCATCACAGACCGGTTAGCCGGTTAGCCGGTTAGCCTGCTAGCATGCTAACACCGGAAACTACCGTGAGCGAAGTTTTTACCTGAAGCTGCAGTGCGAACGCTGACGTCACCGGCACTGATGATGACGTAGGGAACGTTCAAACCAGCCGCTTCGCTCCGTTCACACGGAAACACGGAGACTGAGCGACGGTCACAACAACCGGGAGCCGTCACCTTTGACCCCGGAGACACCGAGAACTTCCGGTTCAAATCCACACAGCGACACCTGAAGGTGGGATGAACTCACTGCAGCATGTGTCCATTCGCGTCGAAGCTTCGAAGCGTGTGTCGAGAAATACAGGAAGATGTTTGTGAAGCGTGTGTCGAGGCTTGTGTTGATGACGTAGGTGGTGACGATCAAAGCCTTGCGAGCCGGCTTCAATGGACCCCCCCCCCTCACATTGTGTGGACTTGGGACTTTATATTGTTATATTGCGTTTGTTTGCAAAAAAAAAAGAAACTGCCTGTCCCATGTTTTATTTGTATTATGTAATATTCTAATTTTCTGAGATACTGAATTTGGGGTTTTCATCAGCTGTAAGCCATATTCATCAACATGTAAAGACATAAACGCTTCAAACATTTAATTATTTGTGTAATTAATCTATATAATACATGAGTTTCCCTTTTTGAATTGAATTATCGAAATAAACTAACTTTTCCATGATATTCTAATTTATTGAGATGCACCTGTATATAGAGCGCTGCCTTTCATTTATTGTCCACTTGATGGCGCAGTGGAGCAAATTAAGCACCATGAAGCTTCAGCCCACGAGTGAACCAATTTGGTGGAAAGCTTCAATGCTTCATGAAGCTTCATCTCGCCATCACTACCTAAAACCCTCCCAAGACACACAATATGAGTTATAATAGTTTTGTGTGTCTCTATTCGGATCATTGTGGTGATAACATATCTGCTTTTTGTGAGTCATCATGTCGCTTATTTTGTTAAAAAAGTTTTGTGTGTGTTTTTGGTAATTTTGTGTCCCAATGAGGCAGTTTTTCATCACTTCATTGCTTTCTTAAAATTTCTTTGTTCATGTTTTGTGTGTCTGTGCAGCGATTTGGCGTCTTTTCACCTGTTGTGCATCTCTGTGTTGTCACGTTGCCCGTCTTCATAATTGCTTTGCATCTTTGTGGCTGTTTTTTTGTCTCTTTGTGGTTATTATTCTCATCTATGTAGAACCTTTGAGTGTCTTTTGGTCTATTTGTGTCTCTATGAGGCCACTTTTCATCTCTTTGTGGATGAATTGTGTCACGACTGCTGCACCTGCTGTGCATTTTTGTGTGGCCACTCTGCAGCTATTGATAATAGTTTTGCATCTTTTGTGGCATTTTTTTCAAATCTTTGAAGCAGTTGTGTATCTTTCATTTCATGTTATTTCTTGACGAGGCCATGTTTCTTCTCTTAGTGGATGTATTGTTTGTCGCTATGGTCGTGCTGTACCTGTTGTGTAGTCACTTTGAGTCCTTCTGTGGTCATGGTTTGCATCTTTGTGGTTGTTTTGTGTCTCTCTGTGGTACCTTGTCACATCTTTGTTGTAGTTTTGTATTTTTCAGGTCGAGAAAAGGGCATTTTCCTTCTCTTTGTGGATGTTTTGGGTTTGGGTTGTATTTGTTGTGCATATCCGTGGGGTCATGTTGTTCTTTAAAGTAGTTGTGTATATTTCAAACAATAAATATCAACAATCACTTCATATGACAATTTACACTTTTTTAACTTCACTCATCCACTCACTTGTTCTCTTGTCCTGTGACATCATCAAACACATCTACGACATATATATATTTTAGTTCTTTTGTGTGCTGGATGCACTGGGTGCTTGCTTGGCCCTGTGGTGATGCTCATCATTTGCGAGTCCTCCTCAAACAGTTTAACAATGTACAGTGTGCTGGACGCTGTGTGCTGAACTTTCAACTAATCAGACTTTTGATTTAATGCACAAAATGTCTGAATATATTTTTCCACCGCAACCTCAAACACACAAAGTACAATCAGAAAAAGGAAAAATCAAAGTTTGACAACAAAAACTTTATTTTTTTGCAGCAAATTTCCCTTCAGAGATGTCAGCTCACGGCCCCAGTGCTCTACAAACTGCAAACCAAGTAGCCTTTGGCTCTGTGGTGTGGGTCACGGATTGAGGATGCTGTCAGGTTTGGGATAACCAAACAGCTCAAAGTCTGCTTCGTACATTTTGTAAAGCTCTCGTCTCATCGGTATGGGAATCTGTGCAAACCACTCTTGTTCCCAGCTGGCTGCGGTTAGGTTACGGGTGGAGGAGGGGAAGCTGAACAGATGATCCACCTTCAGGAGCTTCAGCAGGTGATGGGCGTCGCTTTCCTGGGTTTCCATTCGCCCGATGAAGTCGTACCCGACCTGGCACGGATGACACAGACGATACACCTGAAACACACAATGACACACACATTTGTTAAATGGCTTTAATTTTGCTTGTGACTGATCTGCCATGTTTGTACATTTATTGGAAGACATGAAAAAGAAGAAACACAACTCTGCTGCTGTTCTAATTTTGTATAACTTTTGTTGTTATTGCACAGATTATTAAACCCCACAAAGAAAATTTTGATATATATATATATAGGTAACACAAATAAAATTTGATTTGATATTGCTGCACCTCATTGTGTGTAGTTGCCCTCTCTAAATTAATAATGATATTTTTTATGTAACATCTTCTTTTATGTTTACTGTTGAATGCGAGTTTTAACACAATAACAAGACTCTGTACATTGATTCAGAAATAGTCATGTACATATTGTCCCCTCTGAATAAACTGAACATAAAGAGGTAGAAAACATAGACATGTGAGTGAATAAAACAATTTAAATTAAAAGCTGTTCCTTTTCCAAAACCAATATAGGCAGTAAAAATGTAATCATAGATAAGGTTTAATATTTAGGGAAGACTCCCAACGGGCAGATCCAAATTGTATCCTTCTTATGCACGAATAAGCATAACTATCATAATACAACACACTATAAAACAAATGATCCGTCTCCATTAAGAAATCAATGGTGGAAACAAACAAACAAAGTGGAAATGACAGAATAACGTTTTTCTCTGCAAATTGTAATCTAATCAAATCTAATGATCACAAACATGTGAGCTGTGTGAGACAAATACCTGTTTCCAGTGTACGTTCGGCTCAGTCTCTGTATCAAGCACGTACTTGATAAACTGCAGAAACGTCAGGTTGATTCCTGCGGCAAACGCCTCGCTCGATTTGTTCGGCAGAGCCCCGGAGATGTGACCATAACGACGCAGCATGCTCATACCCAACAACTCGTACCAATGCTGGTTGATGCTTAAGAACACAAATAAATAAATAAATAAATAAATCTCTCTCTCTCTCTCTCACTCTCTCCTGTGAAACACACCGTCCAAACTTGTCCCTGAAGGCAGAGATGACACGAACGAAAGGATCTCGAACAAACAGGAACTTGGTGTAGTGCTGGAGCTTGAGCTCCATCAGGTGGCGGGACAGAGAACCGAACCTGGTCAAAGGGAGAACAAAATACTGTCTATTTTATATGCTTTCAATCAAACATTACATTTTATTTCATATAAAGTTTCCTTGAGGGATAACAAAGCTCCATTCTCCGCCTCTCCTCCTTCCATGCATTCGATTGCTTTACCTGAACCAAGTTAATAAAAATATATCTAACTTTTTATTGTATCTACATGTAACAGCATGTACCTGTTTGTTTCATTTTCTGCAAATTCTCTAAATGACAGATACTTGCAGAAGAGTATTTATAGTTATACATTTTGTTTTAATTGTTAATACTTTTAAAAGCCTTCTCCTGTCCCTGCAAAAACCAAACAGCTTATTAATGAAAAACCGTATTGTAAATAAAGATGGATGAAAATATACAAATTTTGTATATATGTTGATATTTAGCACATTTGAACATTCATGTATGTACTTTTACCTCAGTAATATTTGGAAAAGAGAACAATTACTTGTAATAGAGTCTCAAGAAAAAAATGTATGTGTGTGTCTCTGTGTGTGTGTGTGTCTCGTACTCGGATAAGGAGAAGAAATCATGGTTGTGTACGAGCCCCTCAGGTATATCGTTGGGGTCAGTGTACGGTTTTCCTGTGGAGGGCGAGATCATAGACTGACTCAGAACCGCCATCACGTTCTTCCAGTTGGTGCACGCTACCTGAGCGGAGGAGAAAAGACAAGAAGGTTCAGAAAGACAAGAGACACCATGAAAGTGTGTGTGTGTGTGTGTGTGTGTGTGTGTGTGTGTGTGTGTGTGTGTGTGTGTGTTTTCTCAGCTGTACCTTGGGAACGAAGCAGTAGATGACCCGGTGTTTGTCGTCCACTATCAGGTGTTTCAGCGCACTGTTGGGGATCTGCTCAAATGGTCGAGTCCTTCCAGGGAATTCCACAGCGCCCTGTCCTGAACAGACATCCTTGACCCTCTGCTTCCTCGCCTCCTGCTCCCTGACACTGGTCTGGGCTCTGGGGGTGGAGGGAGGGAAGGTCCGAGGCCAAGATGCAGCCTGATGCGACCCGTGTTGGGGCTCCTGCAGCGGCTGGAGGCTGAAGCCCCTGACGTCGTCCCAGTACACGAGGAGGAGCAGGGTCATAAACAACGACCCCAGAATGAACGCCACTCGTAGACCCCACCATGAGCCCATGGTTATATCGAATCCAGCGCCGTGATTGGGGAAGAAAAGAAGAAGAGGTTATCTCAGCTCCGCAGAGGGCATCTGTCATGGAAGGAGACGCGTCGAACTGGATATTACAAAAAACACAGAGGCTTCCAGATCTATTCTTTGGGGAATAAAACATGAAGTATATAATAATACTCAACTTCATCAGACACATCACGAGGTTCAAGTACTTTTACTCCTCCACTTTACTTGTATTCACAATTTGTTATCCAATAAACGTGTTTAAAAGTAGAATCTTACTTTGAAAATACAGATCTTACGTGTAAAACACATGATGAACTGCATTATTACAGATGCAACTACTTATCAGTATATAAAGTACTTTCGCTACTTAGTTTATTTAAAATCAGACTTACTAAGTCAACAGGTCCGGTAAAAATCAATAAGTCAGGAGTACATCTTTAACTAACTGAAAAGAGAGAGGTAGTGTTACGCTGGAGGAGGAGGAAATACAACTAGAGGGATTTTTCACAACTCTACATAACTTGTTCTAAATAATTAATTAGCGTCTAATAAAACATTTTTTACAAGAACAAACTCATTATGAATAATCACCATGTCAGTGGAAATCTTTTTATACAAGTGACGATTGAACAAATTAAATCTGACTGAAGTAGTGACATCAAAGCCTTTGCATACGCTCTATATAATAATGCATGACATAGCAAAACATTAAATATATAAATATAGTTGTGACGGAGCGCCAGCGGTCTTCACAGCCACGCACACACACACACAGCCACACACACGTCGACAAACATTTTCACTCTTCCTGGCTGATCACTATCTAACGATCATCTATTCTGTTCAGCTGTGGGGCGACCGAGGGTGCACACTCGTCAGCTCCGCATCTGGCTTACACACTTACACACTTACACACTTACACACTTACCAGCAGTTAGGGAAGCGGCGCATTCAGCTCGCCGTCAGCGTAAAGATGGATTGGACAACCCGGGCACAACTTCCTGTCCGGTTAAATAGCTTCTGGTTGTGGTTTTTTTCTTAAGATAATTAACAAGATTTGTACTGTTTATGTTGATACCGTATTGTTGAGAAAAGTCATGTGATTTGTTTAAAGATGTTTTATTTGGTGAAATGTAAAGAGGTCATTGTAAACTCGTAATTTTTGTTTCAAGCAATAGTTTCAAGATAAATGTGTTTGAAATTGGTAATTAAGCCCGGTGGGAGGGGCTACAGGTTTAAAAGGGCAGCTCAAAGCCCTTGAGGGGGGGTCTGAAGTGAGTTACAAGGAAGGTAACATCAGAGCGCAGGAGAGGGACAAGAGTTTTTTCCTGTCGATTTGATTAAAAAGTATTTTCTGTTTTTTGAGTAATTTTTGAAAATGTCCAAGAGAGCTGGCTGAAATAAATTTGAAACATCTTTTTTTTGACAAGCCTGTGTTTTCACACTCTTTTGAGGAGTTTTTAAGAGAGACCCTGTTAAAGGTAGGATGTATATGAGCGGCTGAGCTCGTGGAAAAAACTCTCAGGAGGACTTGGAGATGAAGGTGTAAGATGGAATTTTTATTTTCCCAAATATAAGGCCGACAAGGCAGAATGAACAAGGTAAATATAAAATAAAACAAAGGAGCGAAAAAACAAACACTTTGAAATAAAAAAATAAATTGGCACATGGGCACAAACAAATAATTACAATAACAAATTAACTCATTTAACTATATAAAAATCAACACAAAATAACTCAATATCAATGAATTAAACACAACAAATTCACTGTAACTGTAAGGTTAAAGTGAATAGACATTCAATATATATATCTTGATTTAAACGTTTGTATTTAAAATAAGCTAAATACGTTTAAAGAATATTGTAGCAGGTAGTAAGGAGCATTTTAATCATAAATAAGATAATACAGAAATGTAAATAAAGACGATTTTAAAGAAATAAATATATCAAATGTAACAGGGTTTTTTTTTTTACATAAAACCTATATTTGATTTCAGTTACAGTTGAAATGTGTGATTGAATTAAACCAGAGTGAAAAAGTCGTGTTGAAGAACCAACGGTTTTTATTTTGTAGACATTTGTTTGGTGAGGTTTAGAATTTACTTAGAGTCAATAGAATCAAACACAAACATGGTATGATTAATATCAGACACTAATGTGCAGCTGCAGAGGCTCCTCTGCTCGGGCCCCATGCCGTCTGGGTCCGGCCCTGGGTTCTGTCCCACGTCCTCAGGGACATTCTGCTGAGGACGGACACGCTGGGGCTGAAAGTCCAAGCTGCTCCACCTCAGTCTGATTCAACCTTTGACCTTTGAGTGGATGCTCGAGACTTCCTGTGTGATGACATCACCCGTCTCGTGGTTCAAACATCGACACTGACTCTTGTAAGGAACTTTTAAATGTAAAAGAAAAGTTCAAACTTTTATAAATGAAGTTTGGTGCTGTTTGTGTTTACAGCAGAGATGATGAGGGAGGCGGAGTCTGACCTGAGACACCTGACGAGGTGCGTTTGACTGAGTCTGATCCTCTGATGTCATCAGCCGGCGTCTGCAGGGGCGGAGCTAAAAACACAGAGGTCAAGTCCGACGTGTTTTCCTTCTCTCAGCGTCAGAGACGAGAACAACAACACATCTCACAGCGTCGGATTTTTCTGTTGCTGATGAAACTGATGAAATCCGTGAGTTTTTTAATAAAGAACAATTAACAACGAAGGTTCCAAAACGACCTGACACCAGAAGTCACTCTGATGGACACTTAATTCAGTCATGTGAGCAATACTCCGGTACCTACATATTATAAAGTACACACACATGGAGATATATAGATGTATATATATATATTCTACCTACCTCATGTATATAAAGTATCCTCTGACATCTTTCCATATTTTTTGAAGCATCTTTGCACTCTGCATAAACCACTCCATTCTCATTGTTGTTGTGTTTTTTATGTTCATATATGTATACTTTTGTATATATTTATATTCAGCTTATAAATATGGCTCCCGCCATATTTCAAGGTCACGTGACGTTCAGCTGCTTTTATTTTGAAAGAGGTGCTGATCATAGTTCCTATTCTTTCAAAATAAAAGCAAAAATAAATCAAGCTGATCTCAGCTCTGACCTGTAGCTGGTTCCCCTCGTGGTTCCCCTCGTGGTTCCCCCCGTGGTTCCCCTCGTGGTTCCCCCCGTGGTTCCCCTCGTGGTTCCCCCCGTGGTTCCCCTCGTGGTTCCCCTCGCGGTTCCCCTCGCGGTTCCCCTCGTGGTTCCCCTCGCGGTTCCCCCCGTGGTTCCCCTCGCGGTTCCCCCCGTGGTTCCCCTCGTGGTTCCCCTCGTGGTTCTCACGGTTTCATGTTGAATCCACACACTCACGTGTTGTGTTAACATGTGCGGGGAACAACATGAGAATCATCTGCAGAAGAATCACGTCTCTGTCGAGTCGATCTATCTTTGAAGAACCTGAAGAGACGATCGGTTTCACTTCAATCAATCAATCAAGTTTTATTTGTATAGCCCATATTCACAAATCACAGTTTGTCTCATTGGGCTTTAACATGGTGAGACGTCCTCTGTCCTTAACCCTCAACAAGAGTCAGGACAAACTACTAAAAACCCTTTTAACAGGTAAAACTACGTAGAAACCTCAGAGAGACACATGTGAGGATCCGTCTCCCAGGACGGACACAAGTGACACAGATGTGTAGAGGAGAACATCATCGGGATTAAAGATTTTTAGCAGCATCGATGAGGGTAAACATTTTTGAAGGACAACTTCAATACTATATGTGAAGCAGTCCTGCTGCATCATAGTCTCTGGTCAGCAGCAAGATCAGGATCCAGCATCAGGATGGGATCCACTATAATCCACAGTCATTGTCCACTGCCGCCAGTTAGAATCCATCATCAGCTGCCGCCTCGGTCCTGGTCCACCACCATCCGATGCCAACGCGATAAAGGATCCTCCATTACCACTACGATCAGCTGGCACAGAATCCACCGAACTGGATCCACCATTGCGACCTCCGACACGCGATCCACAATCATAATCCATGGTGCGGCCACAGCTGTGGCCCTGCATCCGCGGGCGCTAAGGCACAGAAACTCCTGGAAAGGGGTCAAGTTAGTAACATGTTCTGATGAGATAAGAATTATCTAACACCTTGATGTGTTAGGGATGGAGAAGAGGAAAGAGAAGCAGGAAAGAGAAGCTCCGTGTGTCTTGTGTCGTATAGGACAAGTTACTTTCTGCCGCACTAATTAGCTCTAACTATAAGCTTTATCAAAAAGGAAGGTTTTGAGTCTACTTTTAAACGAACAGAGCGTGTCTGCCTCCCTAACTGAAAGTGAGAGATTATTCCACAGCAGTGGGGCTTGATGGCTAAAAGCTCTGGCTCCTACTCTACTTTTAGAGACTTTAGGGACAACAAGTAAACCTGAGTTCTGGGATCGGAGTGCTCTAGTAGGTTGATATGGTATTAACATCTCTTTAAGGTAAAGAGGTGCCATATCATTAAGGGCCTTGAAGGTGAGGAGGAGAATTTTAAATTCTATTCTAGATTTAACAGGAAGCCAGTGTAGCGATGCTAATACTGGAGAAATGTGCTCTCTTTTCTTAGTTCTCGTCAGGACACGTGCTGCGGCATTTTGGACCAGCTGCAGAGTCTTTAACGACTTGCTGCTGGAGCCTGATAATAGTGAATTACAATAGTCCAGTCTCGATGTAACAAAGGCGTGGACTAGAGCCTGATGAAGACACACTACACACACACACTACACACACTACACACACACACACACACACACACACACACACACACACACACACACACTACACACACACACCACACACACACACACACACACACACACACACACACACACACACACACACACACACACACACACACACACACACACACACACACACACACACACACACACACACACACACACACACACACACACACACACTTGTCAGAACAGTAACTGGAGACAAAAGCAAGCCTCCATATCTGATCCTGTGATGTCATCAAGTTTCCAGAATCCAGATTCTCCTGGAAACGAGTTCGAAGCTTTAAACCTAAATAGCTGCTGTTCCCCCCCGAGCCTCCAGGGGGCCTCAGTGGACACTTCACTCGGTGTTAGCGGGTTTTTATCAAACTTAGCAAGTCGTCCGTCGCACATGGCGAGTTTACACGGTGTTTTGTGTTGCTAGCTTATATAGCTTTAGAAATAGTTACTCAAATACTTTTATATGAGTGTAACGGTGTAAATATGTTGTTAGTAAAATCCTGTCCAACGTGGAACTGCAGTCTCAGCTTTTATATATATTTCTTTTATTTTGCCGTGTTTGTCTTATTTTGAAGGCCCACAACCGGAACTTCCGGGGATTAGGAGTGGCGCACCCTGTTTTACCTCAGAAGCAGATTGTCCAGCTCTGGGTAAGTTGTGTTGTTGTGTCTGTTAGTGTTAAAGTTGTTAATGGTTAATTTAGTGTATAAAACTTGTTTAGTAATATGTTACTTTTCTTTTGTAGATAACTGTGTAACAAAGTTAAACTGTTGCACTGCGCATGCGTCGAGTGAAGTGAATACGAGTGGAGCATGGCGGAGCACGTGACTCACTCATGCAGACACGTGTCCACTGAACACCCCCCCCCCCCCAGTTTAACTGTGAATCAGATGGATCCTTGTTGCCAGCTCCTGCTCTGCTATTCAACCTGCTGATGGAATTATAATAACCACACATGAACAGGTCATTGCCTGGTCAAATAAAATGTCTATATAGTATGTTTTAAGTATTTCTATTTCGTTGTGCTTTGCATTAGCCTTTCTATCTCTCTCTTCCTCCCTTAGTGTGTTTCCATATCTCCCTCTCTCCTCCTTACACTCACCTGTTTCTACCTCTGCATCGAGCTCTCGCCTGTGTGTGTGTGTGTGTGTGTGTGTGTGGAAGTGTTTTTCCAGTTATTGAATGATAACTTCATGTTAACTGATCAATCTCTCTAAATCTACTACAGAAATGTGTGAATGCCAAAGTGTGCTGTGCCTGCTGTCTGAGCACAAGAGCGTCCTGACTGCCCCTGTGTCTGCTGTCCAACCTGCGTGTGAATGCAGGTAAAGGAGGCCATCATAAAGTTCCTTTATAGAAGTATATCTGCCAAGTGTTCTTTTTGTTAGCCAGAGCAGCTGAAACCTTTGTCCATTTGTAGTTCTCTGAGACTGCAAGTCCATTGGAAGTAGTTGGGGAGGCACCAATGAAAGCTGATTTCAAACCCAGGTGGCCGGCTCTCTTCCATGTGCATGAGGTAAATGACTGTGAAGGAACATCCCCTTTGACTTTTTACAGTGTGAGATATATAGAGACACCTATTTGCAGACTCTGATGTAATTCATAAACTGGTAAGGATTCACTGGCTGTGACAGTGGAATTTGTATGGAGAAAACTAATATTGATAAACACGTGTTTTCAGTCTGACCTGCTAAATCCAACATGTACCACTGAAATCAAAAAATGTTTGTCTTTTTCTCAATGTGTAGGTGTGTGTGGAATTCAAGAGAATCACAACGATCCATTTAGAGTCAAAGTTCTTCTCTGAGCTGGATGCTCACTCAGACCCAATCCAGGTGTTTGCCAAGAAAGGCGGAGTTCAGGGAGACGGATCAGAAGCATCATGGGACCCATGACTGAGGTATGATCATGGAAAAGTGACTCATATTATATACTCGTATTTATAATCCTGCATACACATCTACTCTAGCTTCTGAAGGCTGTTCATGCAGATGAAAACCTGACGTGACTCAGATGAGGTCATAAATAATAACGGTGATCTATTGACATTACAAACAGCCGATTGGCTAACGTGTGCGTTTTCTTTGTCACATGTTTGTTATGACAGAGACGGACAAAGCTGCAGATTGAAGACGATACAACACAATTAAAATAACACAATTAAAAGGCGACTGAATGAAACGTCCTTGAATGAAGTTGAAATGAATAGTTTAAATATTGTTGGAAACATTGTTGGTTAATGTAAGAAGACAATCACCAGCCGGCTGTGGGCAGTAACACATGTGTTTGGATAGTTGCCTCGTTTTTAATATTTCACTTATCACAATCAATGAGCACTTTGCATTATTATTACCTCTCATTTTCTTGTTGAACCCAATCGTTCTAATGAAGTTACTCACTATTCTAATAGTTTTTTACTCTTACTCAAGTACTTTATGAGTATTATGATTATAACGTAACAATACTTTGACTCGAGTACTGTTTGTGTTCACTGTCAACAACATACACAACACAGTTGTTTTCAGACACGTTAATGCAGAATGGTAACAGATATATGAAATCATATCTCATATCTCACCTTGTTCTGCAGCCGGTGGATGAGCAGGGCCTGTCTGGCCTCCCTCTCTCTCCGAGAGGGCGAGCGAGGGGGACACTGACCGGCACAGCTGGAGAGAGAGAGAGAGATGTAAGCTCTGATGATCACATGACCTCCTCCTCCTCCTCCTCCTCACCCTGTCGTTCAGAGCTCCTCCCTCTCCGCCAGCTTCTCCTGCAGATGACACAACTCCCATTGGAGCTCCGCCCTCTCCTGCAGCTCCATGGCGGCGTCCCTTCATTGCATCATCAGGTGACCTCCTGCTGCTGGTCACAGATCAGCTCTGGAACCTGAAGGATTCACAGTCTCCTCAGTAGAACATCAGGTGACCTCCTGCTGCTGGTCACAGATCAGCTCTGGAACCTGAAGGGTTCACAGTCTCCTCAGTAGATCATCAGGTGACCTCCTGCTGCTGGTCACAGATCAGACCTGGAACCTGAAGGATTCACAGTCTCCTCAGTAGAACATCAGGTGACCTCCTGCTGCTGGTCACAGATCAGCTCTGGAACCTGAAGGGTTCACAGTCTCCTCAGTAGATCATCAGGTGACCTCCTGCTGCTGGTCACAGATCAGACCTGGAACCTGAAGGATTCACAGTCTCCTCAGTAGATCATCAGGTGACCTCCTGAGGATCTGCATCTGATCCAGGATCAGAATCCACAGCCTGTTTCCCTCTGGATGTTTTAAATGTGATGAAAACAACTCACATGTTGATTATTTCTATTGATTCGTTTATAGATCTGGACTCACTGACCAATCACAGCTCAGTCTGATCTTGAGACCCGTCACCATGGAAACACTGACTTTAAGATCTTTTATATAAACTCACTTGATATTTATGACAAGTCAGTTTTATTTCAGTTTAGTTTATTATCACTACGTGGTTTGATAACGCGGCTGGTGACGTAGAGTGACGGTGACCTCTGACCTGTGCCCCGGTGTGAGAAGCTCCATCATCACAGACCGGTTAGCCGGTTAGCCTGCTAGCATGCTAACACCGGAAACTACCGTGAGCGAAGTGTTGACCTGAAGCTGCAGTGCGAACGCTGACGTCACCGGCACTGATGATGACGTAGGGAACGTTCGAACCAGCCGCTTCGCTCCGTTCACACGGAAACACGGAGACCGAGCGACGGTCACAACCGTGACATACCTGTAATGATGTGTCCTCCCGTGTCGAAGCTTCGAAGAGTGTCGAGTAATCGGGTTGATTTGTGTGAAGCGCGTATCGAGGCTTGTGTTGATGACGTATGTGATGACGTTCGAAGCCTCGCGAGCCGGCAGAACCACGTGACTGTGTGATTCAAAATAAACGGGCCGCGAAACGCAATGGATTCCCCCTCACATGTACTTGTCTTGGGACTTTATTGTGCGTTTGCTTGCAATTTATTCTAGATTATTGGGGGGGCGGGGGGTATCTTTTCTTTGTACCCCAGCTTCATCTGTGTGCTGTGAAAGGATATTTCACAGGAAACCCAGCACTGTTGAAAACACTGTTTAGTGCGGTCGACTGGGAGCAGAAGTTCCTGGTGGTGGCCAACTCTTACGACTAACGACGGTCACATCAACCGGGAGCCGTTAGCTTTGAGCGCGGAGACACCGAGAACTTCCACCTCCACGGTCTGCTGGGTTAGTCCTAACAGCTCCCCCTGCAGGTACTTCCTCCTCCTCCGCTCATTCCACACATCCTCTCTCAGCACCGTCATATCCGTCTCCGCCCTCCGCAGCTCCTCCTCCTGTGCCACACCCACCCTGTAACTGTTCTCCAAAATGAACTTTTCATATTTCACCTCCCTCAATTCCTCAATCAGCTCGTTTTTTCTCTTCCTCTCTAACTCCATCTCCATCCTCCTCCTCCTTTCCTCTCTCTCAACCGGGAGCCGTCACCTTTGACCCCGGAGACACCGAGAACTTCCGGTTCCACTCCACACAGCGACACCTGCAGGTGGGATGAACTCACTGCAGCTGGTGATGCGTCCTTTCGTGTGGAAGCTTAGCAGCGTGTGTCGAGGCTTGTGTTGATGACGTAGGTGGTGACGATCAAAGCCGTGCGAGCCGGCTGCCATGGACCCCCCCCCCCCCCCCCCCCCTCACATTGTGTGGACTTGGGACTTTATATTGTTATATTGCGTTTGTTTGCAGAAAAAAAGAAACTGCCTGTCCTATGTTTTATTGGTCTTATGTAATATTCTAATTTTCTGAGATACTGAATTTGGGGTTTTCATCAGCTGTAAGCCATATTCATCAACATGTAAAGACATAAACGCTTTAAACATTTAATTATTTGTGTAATTAATTTATATACTATATGAGTTTCCCTTTTTGAATTGAATTATCGAAATAAACGAACTTTTCCATGATATTCTAATTTATTGAGATGCACCTGTATATAGAGCGCTGCCTTTCATTTATTGTCCACTTGATGGCGCAGTGGAGCAAATTAAGCACCATGAAGCTTCAGCCCACGAGTGAACCAATTTGGTATTTAAAATAAGCTAAATACTTTTAAAGAATGTTGTAGCAGGTAGTAAGGAGCATTTTAAGCATAAATAAGATAATACAGAAATGTAAATAAAGACGATTTTAAAGAAATAAATATATCAAATGTAACAGGGTTTTTCTTTTTTACCTGAAAGTTTTATTTGATTTCAGTTACAGTTGAAATGTGTGATTGAATTAAACCAGAGTGAAAAAGTCGTGTTGAAGAAACAACAGTTTTTATTTTGTAGACATTTGCTTGGTGTGGTTTAGAATTTACTTAGAGTCAATAGAATCAAACACAAACATGGTATGATTAATATCAGACACTAATGTGCAGCTGCAGAGGCTCCTCTGCTCGGGCCCCATGCCGTCTGGGTCCGGCCCTGGGTTCTGTCCCACGTCCTCAGGGACATTCTGCTGAGGACGGACACGCTGGGGCTGAAAGTCCAAGCTGCTCCACCTCAGTCTGATTCAACCTTTGACCTTTGAGTGGATGCTCGAGACTTCCTGTGTGATGACATCACCCGTCTCATGGTTCAAACATTGACACTGACTCTCGTAAGGAACTTTTAAATGTAAAAGAAAAGTTCAAACTTTTATAAATGAAGTTTGGTGCTGTTTGTGTTTACAGCAGAGATGATGAGGGAGGCGGAGTCTGACCTGAGACACCTGACGAGGTGCGTTTGACTGAGTCTGATCCTCTGATGTCATCAGCCGGCGTCTGCAGGGGCGGAGCTAAAAACACAGAGGTCAGGTCCGACGTGTTTTCCTTCTCTCAGCGTCAGAGACGAGAACAACAACACATCTCACAGCGTCTGATTTTTCTGTTGCCTCTTCACTAACCCAGGGTTTGCGACTGATGGCTTCTCCTGTTCCACTCAGCACCCGAGCACCTGTCCTACCCTCTGAACCCTCCTCCCCCAAAGAATTGACAAGATCCACTGAATCAGACTGCTCTTCAGAATCATCAAAGGAGCTCTGAGCTTCAGTTGTGTCTCTGATTGTTTTGAGCAAGTGTACGGTCGAGGAGGCCAATGAGAGTCTTAATGCAATTGTCATCAATCTGAGAGTTAGGTGTGGCACTAACTTCCAACTGGACAGGAGGCGACACTGCACAGCTGGCTGAAGCTGACACATCCACAGCAGTTGTTTGAGCGTGAGCTGTCACATTTCTAGCTGATATAAGGAAACTTGGCTCGGTAAACAACTTTTCCTTAAGTTCAATTTGATAACGATCAACATGCTCCTGTATCTCACTAGCGGTCCACTTGTCTGGTGCTTTGAACTTTAACACTGCAGCAAGAGAGGGATCTGGACAAAACTTTACGAGCATCATGGTCCCCTCTCGACTAGGATCCTCGACGTGTCGCCCTTGTCTCCTCAAGCCCTCCTCAGCTGCGTCGACAGCCTTGTTAAGGCGAATCCAATATTCCACTGGGTTCTCTCCTGATACAGGCACTGTGCTATAGAAGTCAGCAAGAGGCATACTTGAACATGTTGCATCACCAAAATGTTGTTTCAGAATGTTCATTATCGCTTTTGGGTTCTCCTGGGGTTTCAGTGATGGGTTGCTACGTAAGGTTATCTTCACTACGTCTTTAGCTTTACCCATTAGCTTGGATTGAATCTCTTCATACTGCACATCAAGCCGACACCCCTCTTCCTCAAATATGTGTCCATAAGCTCCTCCCACTCATTTACAGAGTGCTTGTCTGAACCATCTCTTCTGAAAACAGGAGGCTCTCTCACATGGGACTGCATGACTAGCTTCACTCCAGTGAGGTTAAGAGAGTCAGTGAGTGTCTGGCCTGCACCTGAGTTCTGAACCTGTGCGCCCTCATCTGCCTTCACCCCCCCCCCCCTTTAACTGAGCTGAGAGAGTCTGCCCCACCTGCTGGGCCATGTGTGTGATGAGATGATTCAGAGCTGGATCACTAATATCTGGACTTGTTGAAAGCATCTCAGCGGGTCTATTGGTTGGAACTAGACTCTTGGATAATCTGGTGGAGCTAAAGGCTGGTGAGCCCACATCGCCTGGAAGTCTAGCTGGAGTGTTACACAGCTCATTTCAAAGTCTTCCCCTCCCAGAAGGAAGTCCAGAATCACCAGTAGGAATATATTCTCCCCTCCCCACATTGTGTGTCATTTTCTCCTGATTAAACATTAAATGCCAAACAAAATAATAACTGAGAATGTTCTTTCAGATAAGGCAATGGAGAAAAAATAAATAAAATACAATGGGAAACAATTAGAAACAAGCGAAATAAGTCTTGACAGAGTGACAGACTCGTCTCAGAGAAACCACAGAGCTCCACACAGACAGCAACTGAGCCTGATGACACACACACACACACTACACACACACACACGCACACACACACACACACACACACACACACTCACACACACACACACTACACACACACACAATCACACACACACACTACACACACACACAATCACACACACACACACACACAATCACACACACACACACACAATCACACACACACACACTACACACACACACCATCACACACACACACTACACACACACACAATCACACACACACACTACACACACACACAATCACACACACACAATCACACACACACACTACACACACACACAATCACACACACACACTACACACACACACAATCACACACATCACACACACACACACACACTACACACACACACAATCACACACACACACTACACACACACACAATCACACACACACACACTACACACACACACAATCACACACTACACACACGCACACTACACACACACACAATCACACACAATCACACACACACTACACACACACACAATCACACACACACACTACACACACACACAATCACACACACACACAATCACACACACACACTACACACACACACAATCACACACACACACACAATCACACACACACACACACACACACACACACACACACTACACACACACACACACACACACAATCACACACACACACACACACACACACACAGAATCCAGATTCTACTGGAAACGAGTTCGAAGCTTTAAACCTAAATAGCTGCTGTTCCCCCCCGAGCCTCCAGGGGGCCTCAGTGGACACTTCACTCGGTGTTAGCGGGTTTTTATCAAACTTAGCAAGTCGTCCGTCACACATTGCGAGTTTACACGGTGTTTTGTGTTGCTAGCTTATATAGCTTTAGAAATAGTTACTCAAATACTTTTATATGAGTGTAACGGTGTAAATATGTTGTTAGTAAAATCCTGTCCAACGTGGAACTGCAGTCTCAGCTTTTATATATATTTCTTTTATTTTGCCGTGTTTGTCTTATTTTGAAGGCCCACAACCGGAACTTCCGGGGATTAGGAGTGGCGCACCCTGTTTTACCTCAGAAGCAGATTGTCCAGCTCTGGGTAAGTTGTGTTGTTGTGTCTGTTAGTGTTAAAGTTGTTAATGGTTAATTTAGTGTATAAAACTTGTTTAGTAATATGTTACTTTTCTTTTGTAGATAACTGTGTAACAAAGTTAAACTGTTGCACTGCGCATGCGTCGAGTGAAGTGAATACGAGTGGAGCATGGCGGAGCACGTGACTCACTCATGCAGACACGTGTCCACTGAACACCCCCCCCCCCCAGTTTAACGGTGAATCAGATGGATCCTTGTTGCCAGCTCCTGCTCTGCTATTCAACCTGCTGATGGAATTATAATAACCACACATGAACAGGTCATTGCCTGGTCAAATAAAATGTCTATATAGTATGTTTTAAGTATTTCTATTTCGTTGTGCTTTGCATTAGCCTTTCTATCTCTCTCTTCCTCCCTTAGTGTGTTTCCATATCTCCCTCTCTCCTCCTTACACTCACCTGTTTCTACCTCTGCATCGAGCTCTCGCCTGTGTGTGTGTGTGTGTGTGTGTGTGTGGAAGTGTTTTTCCAGTTATTGAATGATAACTTCATGTTAACTGATCAATCTCTCTAAATCTACTACAGAAATGTGTGAATGCCAAAGTGTGCTGTGCCTGCTGTCTGAGCACAAGAGCGTCCTGACTGCCCCTGTGTCTGCTGTCCAACCTGCGTGTGAATGCAGGTAAAGGAGGCCATCATAAAGTTCCTTTATAGAAGTATATCTGCCAAGTGTTCTTTTTGTTAGCCAGAGCAGCTGAAACCTTTGTCCATTTGTAGTTCTCTGAGACTGCAGGTCCATTGGAAGTAGTTGGGGAGGCACCAATGAAAGCTGATTTCAAACCCAGGTGGCCGGCTCTCTTCCATGTGCATGAGGTAAATGACTGTGAAGGAACATCCCCTTTGACTTTTTACAGTGTGAGATATATAGAGACACCTATTTGCAGACTCTGATGTAATTCATAAACTGGTAAGGATTCACTGGCTGTGACAGTGGAATTTGTATGGAGACAACTAATATTGATAAACACGTGTTTTCAGTCTGACCTGCTAAATCCAACATGTACCACTGAAATCAAAAAATGTTTGTCTTTTTCTCAATGTGTAGGTGTGTGTGGAATTCAAGAGAATCACAACGATCCATTTAGAGTCAAAGTTCTTCTCTGAGCTGGATGCTCACTCAGACCCAATCCAGGTGTTTGCCAAGAAAGGCGGAGTTCAGGGAGACGGATCAGAAGCATCATGGGACCCATGACTGAGGTATGATCATGGAAAAGTGACTCATATTATATACTCGTATTTATAATCCTGCATACACATCTACTCTAGCTTCTGAAGGCTGTTCATGCAGATGAAAACCTGACGTGACTCAGATGAGGTCATAAATAATAACGGTGATCTATTGACATTACAAACAGCCGATTGGCTAACGTGTGCGTTTTCTTTGTCACATGTTTGTTATGACAGAGACGGACAAAGCTGCAGATTGAAGACGATACAACACAATTAAAATAACACAATTAAAAGGCGACTGAATGAAACGTCCTTGAATGAAGTTGAAATGAATAGTTTAAATATTGTTGGAAACATTGTTGGTTAATGTAAGAAGACAATCACCAGCCGGCTGTGGGCAGTAACACATGTGTTTGGATAGTTGCCTCGTTTTTAATATTTCACTTATCACAATCAATGAGCACTTTGCATTATTATTACCTCTCATTTTCTTGTTGAACCCAATCGTTCTAATGAAGTTACTCACTATTCTAATAGTTTTTTACTCTTACTCAAGTACTTTATGAGTATTATGATTATAACGTAACAATACTTTGACTCGAGTACTGTTTGTGTTCACTGTCAACAACATACACAACACAGTTGTTTTCAGACACGTTAATGCAGAATGGTAACAGATATATGAAATCATATCTCATATCTCACCTTGTTCTGCAGCCGGTGGATGAGCAGGGCCTGTCTGGCCTCCCTCTCTCTCCCCTCGCTCGCCCGCCTCCTCCACTCCCTCTGCTCTGCCTCCATATGCAGAGAGAGGGCGAGCGAGGGGAACACTGACTGGCACAGCTGGAGAGAGAGAGAGAGATGTAAGCTCTGATGATCACATGACCTCCTCCTCCTCCTCCTCCTGTTGTTCAGAGCTCCTCCCTCTCCGCCAGCTTCTCCTGCAGACAACACACCTCCCATTGGAGCTCCGCCCTCTCCTGCAGCTCCATGGCGGCGTCCCTTCAGTGCATCATCAGGTGACCTCCTGCTGCTGGTCACAGATCAGACCTGGAACCTGAATGGTTCACAGTCTCCTCAGTAGATCATCAGGTGACCTCCTGCTGCTGGTCACAGATCAGACCTGGAACCTGAATGGTTCACAGTCTCCTCAGTAGATCATCAGGTGACCTCCTGCTGCTGGTCACAGATCAGACCTGGAACCTGAAGGATTCACAGTCTCCTCAGTAGAACATCAGGTGACCTCCTGCTGCTGGTCACAGATCAGCTCTGGAACCTGAAGGGTTCACAGTCTCCTCAGTAGATCATCAGGTGACCTCCTGTTGCTGGTCACAGATCAGCTCTGGAACCTGAAGGATTCACAGTCTCCTCAGTAGATCATCAGGTGACCTCCTGAGGATCTGCATCTGATCCAGGATCAGAATCCACAGCCTGTTTCCCTCTGGATGTTTTAAATGTGATGAAAACAACTCACATGTTGATTATTTCTATTGATTCGTTTATAGATCTGGACTCACTGACCAATCACAGCTCAGTCTGATCTTGAGACCCGTCACCATGGAAACACTGACTTTAAGATCTTTTATATAAACTCACTTGATATTGATATTTATGACAAGTCAGTTTTATTTCAGTTTAGTTTATTATCACTACGTGGTTTGATAACGCGGCTGGTGACGTAGAGTGACGGTGACCTCTGACCTGTGCCCCGGTGTGAGAAGCTCCATCATCACAGACCGGTTAGCCGGTTAGCCTGCTAGCATGCTAACACCGGAAACTACCGTGAGCGAAGTGTTGACCTGAAGCTGCAGTGCGAACGCTGACGTCACCGGCACTGATGATGACGTAGGGAACGTTCGAACCAGCCGCTTCGCTCCGTTCACACGGAAACACGGAGACCGAGCGACGGTCACAACCGTGACATACCTGTAATGATGTGTCCTCCCGTGTCGAAGCTTCGAAGAGTGTCGAGTAATCGGGTTGATTTGTGTGAAGCGCGTATCGAGGCTTGTGTTGATGACGTATGTGATGACGTTCGAAGCCTCGCGAGCCGGCAGAACCACGTGACTGTGTGATTCAAAATAAACGGGCCGCGAAACGCAATGGATTCCCCCTCACATGTACTTGTCTTGGGACTTTATTGTGCGTTTGCTTGCAATTTATTCTAGATTATTGGGGGGGCGGGGGGTATCTTTTCTTTGTACCCCAGCTTCATCTGTGTGCTGTGAAAGGATATTTCACAGGAAACCCAGCACTGTTGAAAACACTGTTTAGTGCGGTCGACTGGGAGCAGAAGTTCCTGGTGGTGGCCAACTCTTACGACTAACGACGGTCACATCAACCGGGAGCCGTTAGCTTTGAGCGCGGAGACACCGAGAACTTCCACCTCCACGGTCTGCTGGGTTAGTCCTAACAGCTCCCCCTGCAGGTACTTCCTCCTCCTCCGCTCATTCCACACATCCTCTCTCAGCACCGTCATATCCGTCTCCGCCCTCCGCAGCTCCTCCTCCTGTGCCACACCCACCCTGTAACTGTTCTCCAAAATGAACTCTTCATATTTCACCTCCCTCAATTCCTCAATCAGCTCGTTTTTTCTCTTCCTCTCTAACTCCATCTCCATCCTCCTCCTCCTTTCCTCTCTCTCAACCGGGAGCCGTCACCTTTGACCCCGGAGACACCGAGAACTTCCGGTTCAACTCCACACAGCGACACCTGCAGGTGGGATGAACTCACTGCAACTGTAACTCATCTAACTGAATATATACGCAAAATAACTCAATATCAATGAATTAAACACAACATATTCACTGTAACTAATGTTAAAGTGAATAGACATTAAATATATATAACTTGATTTAAACGTTTGTATTTAAAATAAGCTAAATACATTTAAAGGATATTGATACCAGGTAGTAAGGAGCATTTTAAGCATAAATAAGATAATACAGAAATGTAAATAAAGTCGATTTTAAAGAAATAAATATATCAAATGTAACTGAACAGATACTTTTTTCAAAAAAGTGCACAAAACGATGCTTGACTACATTTAAGAAAGTTGTTTTTTTTGCCAAATATATTAACTGTTTAAAGTAGATTCTAAATATCAATAAATACAAAACCCTTTTTAACTTAAAACTATGAACAAAAAAAACTATCCGTCCTGCTCCCGCTCCTCCAACAGCCTCAGTCGACCTTCACCTTCTGCAGAGTCTCTAGTCTGCAGCCTCTTCCTCTGCTCTCTGTCGGTCCAGCTGCTCTCTCTCCAGCGCCCCCTACAGGACGACAGGAGGGACACACAGCGCAAGGAACAGAATGATAAGAAACTGGATGAGTAGAACAAACAGGAGGAGGAGTTTCTCTCTTTACCTTCAGAGCGTGAATCTCCATCCGCTGAAGAGAGTCTCTCAGTTCTTTGACCAACAGGGAGATCCTTTCGTCTTTTTCTCCTCCCTCCTTTCTCTCCTCCTCCAGAATATCTCGTGTTTCTCTCAGCAGGATCTCCAGCCGCTCCTCTCTCTCCTGCATCAGCTTCAGTTTCTCCTTCACCTCCTCTCGCTCCCTCGATCCCTCCTCCTCCCGCTCCTCCAACAGCCTCAGTCGCTCCTTCAGCTCCTCTACTTCCTCCTCCCTCTCTCTCACGGCGTTCATCTGTCGTTCCAGGCTGCACTCCTTCCGCTGCACCTCCTCCTTCACCTCCTCACACTCCTCCTTTGCCACATTCAGCCTCACCCTCAGAAGCTCCATCTCCCCCACCTTCTCCTTCAGCGTCTCCGACAGTCCTCCTACAGCTTCCTCCTTCTCCTCTTTCAATCTCTCGTTCTTTTTGCTCTCCTCCTCTCTGTCCCTCTTCACCTCCTCCACTCTGCCCCTCAGTCTCTCAACCTCCTCTCTCTCTCCCTCCTCTCGTTTTCTCAGTGTGTTGATCTCCTCCTCCACTTCTTTCACTCTCATCCTGCATCTCTCCACCTCCCCCTCTCTCTCGTCCTTCTCTCTTTCTAATCTCTCCAGCCGGTCACAGAGGTCCTCGATCTCTCTCCTCCTCTCCTCCCTCTTCACCTCCTCCTCTCTCAAACTCAGTTCTGTCTTCTTCACCTCCTCCTCCAGGTTCTCCCTCTCTCTCTCTGCTCGCTGTATTCTCTCCATCATCTGGCTGATTTGCATATCCCTCTCCATCACCTCCCTCGTCAGTCTCTCCACCTCCCTCTGTCTCTCCTCCTTTTCCTCAGTCAATCCCTCTTTGCGCCTCCTCAGGGCCTCCACCTCTCCATCCCTCGTCCCCAACTCCTCATTCAGACCTTCCCTTTCTCTTTGCCAGGCCTCTCTCTCCTTCTTTCCCTCTTCCTTCTCTTCCGTCCTTGTTCTCCTCAGCTCCTCCACCTCCTCTGTCAGTCGTTCCATCTTCTCTTTCAGCGCCTCACTCTCCTCCTCGCACCTTTCTCTCTTGGTTGTCACTTCCTCCAGCTCCTCTCTCAGACACGCCACCTCTCCTTTAGAAAGACAAAACGAGTTATACTCCTCATTTCACTACGGAACGTCTGGAACGTTTCCTCTCACAACCAAGTTTTTAATCAACGTTTCCTCCTCCTCCTCTCCCTCTGCACCTCCTCCCTCCTCCTCCTCCGCTCCCTCTGCACCTCCTCTCTCAGCCCCGTCATGTCCTTCTCCGCCCACCACAGCTTCTCCTGCAGCTCCACCTTCTGTGCCTTTAACACCCTGTTACTGTTCTCTAACATGAACTTTTCAAACTCTACCTCCCTCAATTCCTCAGTCAGCTCCTTTGTTCTCTTCTTCTCTAACTCCATCTCCATCCTCCTTCTCCTTTCCTCTCTCTCAAACGGGAGCCGTTAGCTTTGGCGACCGGGCCTGCTTTGAACACTCTAATTTTTTCAAAGTAAAGGCTTCGGACCCCGCGGGACACTCAACTAAGAGCATCGAGGGGCCGAGAGAAGACACCGAGAACTTCCGGTTCAAATCCACACAGCGACACCTGTTGTTGGGATGAACTCACTGCAACGTTAACTCATCTAACTGAATATAAACGCAAAACAAGTCAACGTGACGGTGCACACTGCCCGTTTACACGTGTAATCATTACAAATGTTAACTGTGTGTGTTGCATGTCTGTTGTCTGGGTCCGTATACTGTGTTTACGTTTGTTAACCCGTCCATTGTTCATCCAAACTTTTCAGTGCATAGTGCACGGAGCTTCCTTCAACCATTACACCGCTACAGTTTAAATACCTTTGTACCCGTCGGTTTTCTGTTAAAATCACCACGCCATACAATGTCTTGTGTTATAAATGTTCTGTTTATTTAGTTTAAAATCTCACATTAATTCCATATTACACAGCGTTTGTCTTACCGTTGTTCAGTGTCGCGTCTTGGTTTGTTTGTGAAAGGCGAGCAGTCCGTGATGCGGAAGTAAATAGACGCTCGACTTCCAGGGTAACCGGAAGTGAACCCGCGGTGTTCTAATATTGTTTATGCTGTTCTATTATTAGTTGGCTATGCCTTCTTGAAGCAATTGTTTGGTAAATATGTTGCCGGGTATTTTTTCCAGCCATAGGGAATTTGTTGTATAGTCTGTTAAAGCTTCGGAGATTGCCTTACCTGTGACACCCCTGTGTATGATACTATGTTGGTTTGTTCCAATTATGGGGGCGGGGTTAGGTCCCATTTAAGCCGGTCTGTGCATTCTGTAAGGGGAGGTGCTGATGGAAGGACGTAAGTCTAAGAGCTCTCCCGAGAAGTGTTTTCTTAGAAGTATTTTGTTAATGTAATTATTCGTTTGGGCCAATGTGCCTATTTATTTTCTTATTTCCAAGTGTTTGTTTTTTCGCTCTTTTGTTTTATTTTATATTTACCTTGTTAATTCTGCCTTGTCGGCCTTATATTTGGGACAATAAAAATTCCCTCTTACACCTTCATCTCCAAGTCCTCCTGAGAGTTTTTTCCACCGAGCTCAGCCGCTCATATACATCCTACCTTTAACAGTCAATATCAATGAATTAAACACAACATATTCACTGTAACTGTAATGTTAAAGTGAAGACATTAAATATATATAACTTGATATTTAAAATAAGCTAAATACATTTAAAGAATATTGATACCAGGTAGTAAGGATCATTTTAAGCATAAATAAGATAATACAGAAATGTAAATAAAGACGATTTTAAAGAAATAAATATATCAAATGTAACAGGGTTGTTTTTTTACATAAAAGTTTTATTTGATTTCAGTTACAGTTGAAATGTGTGATTGAATTAAACCAGAGTGAAAAAGTCGTGTTGAAGAACCAACGGTTTTTATTTTGTAGACATTTGTTTGGTGTGGTTTAGAATTTACTTAGAGTCAATAGAATCAAACACAAACATGGTATATGAATACTTCGGGGGAAAAACATTAATTACAGTATCTCAAACCAATAAGATATACTGGAAAAAAAATAAACAAAAAGAACCCCTCTAAAACAGGGTAAGAAGAGACTGTGATCTCTTACTGATGGAGTTTCCTTTGACTTTTTGATTATAACCCCTGGCCTGTTTTTCCTGCTCTGTGATGCAATGTTTTTGCGCAATAGTTACTGCCTCTTGGAGATGGGACAGGAGTGTATTCACAGAGCTGCTATAGTCATTGTTTTTTCGCTCTTTTGTTTTATTTTATATTTACCTTGTTAATTCTGCCTTGTCGGCCTTATATTTGGGACAATTATCAAGATTAAAAGTATCAAGACCTCTGTGTGCTCAGACTTGTGTGTCACCTTTTATTCTTTATTATGTTTCTTGGCGACACCCAGCACTTTCATTGTAATGCAGGGCTCCCAGGTAGAGACTTTGGGGAGAAAATAATATTAATAAGAGCATGTGTGTATGTGTGTATAATAGTTTGTATAATAAATAATAGATATACATTTCTTTGAAAAAATAATCGTACTGTTACCTGCATAACATTCCAAGAAAAGGAAAGACAACGTTTTTGGGTGCAAAACGCAGAATGACGCTATGGAAAGACTCCAACGACGAGGTCTGGTAGTGAGGGCTCAGCTTCCCCACATCTTTCAGAACCCTCTTGTTGGTCAACACCTTCTCTGATCTGCAGAAGGCTGGTGTCCCTGTAAAAAAAGGGGGGGAAACATAACTATAGATTTAAAGTGATTATGGCATTTGTTATTTGGAATGTTTTTTATATATATATATATATATATATATATATATACAAGCCTTACATTTGCAATGCAAATTTGGTGAACATACCTGCTGTCAACCATTTGCTCTTGTCCCTAGAAGTGTGTTGCGGATGCAAACACTGGGGGAAACAGGGTCTTCATGGGAGTGGAGGTCTTGGACATGGTTGAGGATGGAGCTCCACTTTGCCACTCTCTCTGGCCCTGATGTTGACATAGCTGCTGTCCAGTAGATGTGGTTTTTTATGCTGCGAAGCCACTTCTTCAGTTTCACACATTCTTTGTCCTGGGAAATCTTGACCAGTTTCTTGTACAGTCCTAAAAATAAAAATAAAATTTGAGTCATGCACAGACATATTATCATCATCATCATTATTTATTCAGGGAGAATTGACTGAGCACACGGCTCTTTTGCAGCAATGCCTTGATTGAGGGTACATAATACAGATGAACAATAAATAAACAAACCATAACAAAACAGACAAAATAAATAAACAGAACACATTATACAACTCAGAAATTAAGTATTAAAATATATATTATATTATATATATATAAAAAACAAAATTAATCCCCATATAAGGTCTAAATAATGTTCCAAACAGGGCATGCCTTCAATGTATTGTGTGAGTGAGTGAATTAATTACACAATTGCCAATTAGTTGAACTTTCTGCTCTGGTTTTAGAATAAGGAAATCACCAGTTTATGCTAATTATTGATGTGCTCCACGACTTTGATAATAAACAAACTCCAACACCAGTTCTCAGCCAATGACTCTGCCTCTGTCTGGAGAAGGCTGAGGCTGACTACACATCTAACGACTCACTTCTGACCCCACAGACAGACTCCTGTGGATAATCTTTTATGTCATTGTTTAGATGCGCTAATTCTCCAGCCCTGTAAGTAGTTATAGGATCTGTAAGCTAGTGCTGTAGCTAAAGCAGCTGCTACGGGGATTTAGCACCAGTTACACTCATCAGCACTGGGCTGGAAGTTAGCTCCGCCGTTAGCTCCGTTAGCTGTAGTAGCTACACGCTAAAGGCCGGCGCATGCTTCTGCGTCGTCAGGGGCCCGAAGGCACGCAGCTGTAACGCAGGACTCGTTCTCATTCATGGTTCTCCAACCGTTGCGCGTGTTGCCATGCAATTCCCCGCCAGAACACTAGGCGCAGTAATGTTTTTTGTCGAAGTCGGCTCTTCTTCGTGTGTTGCACGATGAAGAGCGATTTATTTACATCGCCACGGCGGCTCCGCAGAGCCTTTTTCTGGCGGAAAAATCCGCCGGTCAGTGACGGGTTCTACTAGTGGACATAGTGTCGGATCTCTTCTGCCAAGTGCGCTTCTATGTGGTCCATATTCGTTCTTCTAAATCTTCCGTGGTTTCCGGGCATGAACCGGAAATGCGACTCCGGAAATGATGTAGTCAGCTGACCAATCACAGCCCTCGCGGCCGGGTGACGCTTGCCGGGCTTTGCCGTCTAGTTAGAAAAATTGGCCGACGCACGTAAGGACGTAGGAAGGAACGTGAGGGGCCCGGAAGGGCTCCTGCGTCTTCGTTCCCGTGAAAACGCAGAAGCATGCGCCGGCCTTAACGGCTGCTGTAGCTACATGCTACGGGGATTTAGCACCAGTTACACTCATCAGCACTGGACGGTTGAATCGTTGGGGGTCCAGTTGTTTTCTTTTAAAGACACAGAGCTCACGATCTCTTCAGGCTTGAACTGCAGAGCTCTGGATTCATCACAGTTACACATGTTCTCATTCATAGTAACATCACTGAAAAACACTTCAGTCATAAGATCTGATGGTAGTTGTGTGTTGTGTAGAAACCAGACGTGATGCAAACGTGTGCGTGTGAACGTGTCATGTCCACACTAATGTCCAAGTCGTATCTTTGAACATGTTTTTGTCACATTCCAGCTGTTTGTGCTTTAATCCATTTATTTAAAATCTTTTCAGGCTGATTCAGTTTTCAACCAAAAACCAAAGAAGCGTGTTGAAACGTCACACGTGTGTGTTAGTGTGTGTTTGTGTGTGATCATCTGTTTAACATACCTGGGCCTGTTTGTGTGTTCGATGGAAGATTTTTTATTTTTAGACTTATTTAATGCACAGATTTATAATTATAATATTATCATTTGTCTTGTTGAAGATTCAGCACTAAATTTGTCACAGTTATTACCCCCCCCCCCCACTAAACAACAGTGACTCACAGCGACTGATATTGTGTTAGATGTATGTAGATATATATATATATATATATCAGTTTGATGAACAGCAGACGACATGTATGAGAACACTACGACTGTAGTTACTCACAGATACCAAATAAATTTTATCACCAAACAAACCTTGTGTGTGATGTCATCAAACCTCAACAAACACATGACGACCGCAGAGACGTCTGGACACCAGCGCATGTATAATGTATAATGTATAATGTGTGATGGATAATGTATAATGTTTATATATATATATATACATATAAACATATATGTGTGTAAAGTAAACACGGAAATATTTTCATTGAAATAAGACAATGACCAGCTGACATATGGTGTGAGGTGTGTGTGTGTGTGTGTGAGGTGTGTGTGTGTGTGTGTGTGTGTGAGTGGCTGGTGTTTGTAAACACCTGGTCAGTTCATTAATGAGGTCACCTGAGAGCAGCTCGTTAGTCCGAACCGTCTCAGGACAAACATGGTGACATCATCTCCCTGTTGTTTATCCCACCTGGTGGTCTCTGTGACCTCTGACCCCTCGTACCTGTGGTGGTCTCTGTGACCTCTGACCCCTCGTGGTTCAGTGCAGGAGGTCGAGGACACCGTGGCTGAAAGGTTCTGAACAGAACCCTCTGATAGAGATAGGAAACAAAAAGACATAAACACACAAAGGTCTCGTTCAACAGACTCAAATGAACAACACAACAAACTTTAGGTTACTTTCGTAACCCCGGTTCTCTGAGTAGCATGAGTGAGATGTCTCACTATGGGATACGCCCCTCGCGCGTATTCACAGAAGCACTATAACAAATCACCAGCCCTGATAGGCTGGCAGTCGTGACTTCCGCGTCAAGGTGCCGCACCTTAAATACGGTGGACGCGGCGTCACACGTCATTCAAAACAAGCACACCTCTTCTCGCTTCACCCCAGCAGCAAGAAGGGCGGTCTGGTGAGACATCTCACTCATGCTACTCAGAGAACCGGGGTTACGAAAGTAACCTAAAGTTCTCTTTCTTAGCATTCGTTTCGATGTCTCACTATGGGATATGGAGACTCCCGTATTGCCAGACAAGCTTATCTCGGTGACTGACCACCAGCCCCCCCTCCTCACTCAGGAGTGAGATCCACATTAGAGCCCACGCTCAAGACAGCGTGGGTCAGGCCAGGGGATGTGACATCCAACCTGTAGAAGTTCGCAAATGTGAGGGGAGAAGACCAGCTAGCTGCAGCGCAGATGTCTTGGATAGAGACTCCCTTGAACAGGGCCCAAGAGGTCGCGAGACCTCTAGTAGAATGTGCCCGTAAACCAGTCGGAACCTGAAGGCCCGAGCTGGAGTAGGCCAATGCAATGGCATCCACTATCCAGTGAGAAAGTCTTTGTTTGGTGATAGGTTTGCCCCAGTGGGGCTTAGCCCAGGACACAAACAACTGATCCCCTTTCCGAAAGTTCCTTGTCCTTTCCACATAAGTGTGTAAGGCACGGACAGGGCACAGCATGTGTAACCGCTGCTGTTCCGCAGAACCATAGGGAGGCGGCTGAAAAGCTGCCAGTTCCACTGGGGAGCATGGTTTAACAACCTTAGGAACAAAAGCAGGATTCGGCCTCAGGGTCACCCCAAGGTTACCCGGGGTGAACCGCATACATGCCGGATGTACAGATAAAGCGTGAATATCACTCACTCGTTTAGCTGTAGCCAAAGCCAATAACAGAGCCACCTTCAGGGATAACGTTTTCATGTCGACGTTATCCAGTGGTTCAAAAGGATGACTAGAGAGGGCACCGAGCACCACTGCTAGATCCCAAGATGGTGACATAGTTTTAGAGATGGGAAGCAACCTCCGTGCACCCTTCATAAAACGACAAACCAGGGGGTGTTGGCCCACTGGTTTTCCATCAAATCCAACATGGCAAGCGGAAATAGCTGCCAAGTAAATTTTGACAGTAGAAAATGCCCTCTTTTGATCAATCAAGTCCTGTAGGAAGGACAGGATTGTACCAACTGGACACTGAAAAGGGATTTCCTGTGCCGAAGCACACCAATCCTCAAACAATCTCCACTTACAGTCATAGAGAGACCTAGTGGATGATACTCTGGCATTCTGAATCGTGTTAACAACATTCTGTGATAACCCAGTCAGGCTCAGATTAAACCACTCACGGGCCAAGCCCACAGGGCGAGGCGCTCCGGATGAGGGTGAAATATCTGCCCGCGCGCCTGAGAGAGCAGGTCCCTGCGCAGCGGGAGAGGCCACGGGTGACCGTGGAGGAGCTGCCTCACTTCCGCCAGCCAGTGCATGGACGGCCAGTGAGGAGCGATCAAAATCAGTGACAGACGATTCTCCCGCACCCTGAGCAGTGTCGGGGGAATCAAAGCCAGAGGTGGAAACGCATAAAGCGGGACGCACGGCCACTCGTGAGCGAACGCATCCAGCCCCAGCGGTGCGCTCCGGTCGTGCAGGGAGAAGAACAGTGGGCACTGTGTGTTCGCCCTCGACGCAAACAGATCCACTGTCGCGCGGCCGAAAAGTGACCAAATCTGCTCTACTACAGACGGGTGAAGCTTCCACTCCGCGTAGAGAGGATTTCCCCTGGACAAGAGGTCCGCACCCACATTCTGAATTCCGGGAACGTGGGTCGCTCTCACTGAGAGGAGATGCACCTCGCCCCATAATATCAGTCTGCGTGCAAGAGTGTGTAACTGTAGAGAACGTAGACCCCCCTGGCGATTGATATACGCCACTGTGGTCGTATTGTCCGTCCTCACTAACACATGATGTCCCCGGAGGAACGGCAGAAAATGTTTCATCGTCAGAAACACTGCCATCAACTCCAGATAATTGATATGGGCATGTTTGAGATCTGTGCTCCACATCCCATTCGCGGATCTGCCCTCGAACACACCGCCCCAGCCTGACAGGCTGGCGTCTGTCGTCACCACCTTTCTGGCAGATACCGCGCCCATGCGCACACCCGCTGTCAACAGAGACGGCCGTTGCCATGGTCTCAGCGCGCTGACGCAGGACGCGCAAACCGTGACACTGCGGCGTCTGTGGCGCACAGGATCCAGTCTGAGAGAGGCCACCCAAAGCTGGAAATCTCTCATGTACAGCCTGCCCAGCCTCACCACCAATATGGTTGAGGCCATCAGTCCCAGTAACCGGAGACACAGTCCGTACGTGACCCGACGTGTTACGGCCAAATGAGAGAGAGTGGACCTGAAGGTGTTTACTCTCTCGGCTGACAGGCGAGCCGTGTAGGTCAGTGAATTTAACGTGAGACCCAGAAAAGCAATGTCCTGCCTCGGTATCAACACACTCTTTTCCCTGTTCACCACAGACCCCAGATCGGCCAGGTGTGCCAGCACAATGCCTGTGTGCGCCGCCGCCTCTTGCTCTGAGCGCGCCAGCAGCAGCCAGTCGTCCAGATAAGTGGCCACGCGTATGCCTCGCTCCCTGAGGGGGGCTATAGCGGCGTCGACACATTTCACAAACACCCTCGGGCTCAGTGACATGCCGAATGGGAGTACCAGGTACTCGTACACTGTGTCCTGAAAAGCGAACCTCAGATATCTCCTGTGCGGAGGATAAATGGGAATGTGAAAATATGCGTCTTTCAGATCGATTGATGTGAACCAGTCCCCCGGCCGGATCAAACGTATCAGCGTTGAATGTGTCAGCATGCGAAACTTGTATCTCCTGAGATACGAGTTCAAAATGCGAAGGTCCAGGATGGGGCGTAAGCAACTTTCTTTGGGACCAGGAAATACCTCGAATAAAAACCTTCCAGTCTCTGCTGGAGTGGCACTATTCGTATGGCGCTTTTGTTTAATAGAACTGATATTTCCTCCCGTAACACCCGGGCCGACTCTCCCTGCGCACGGGAAGCGATGAGGCCGCGGAAACGGGGGGGCATCGTGGCGAATTGAAGCCTGTAGCCTTTGGCCAGTGTTTTCAATATCCACTCTGACGCTGTGCATGCTTTCCAACTCTCTAACCTCAAAGTTAGGGGTGAGTGAAGCTCTGTCTGACACAGACGATCTCTGGGGGCCTGCCCCAGCTGCACGCCTCCGAGTATCACTGCGCATGCGCGGCCTGATAGGCTCGAGATGAGCGGAACGGGACGTTTCACCACAGGTGGGACGCTGCTTCCCCCTTGTGGTGTCATGGGGGACAACAGTGTGCTCTGCACCTCTGTGTGTCGTTTTTGAGTCTTTTTGTTTTTGTAACCCTGCGCCCTCGGCTGTGAGCCTGGATGCGTCAGTGAAAAACTCTTTATTGACACAAACTGTGTGTGAGTGCTTGTGAGACATTGGTGTGGTGTTGAACAATCCCGCATCTGAAACATGTCTCTTCTCCTCTTTAATGGGACGCACGAACCGAGCTCTGGGCCCACGCGTCGCCGAGAGGGATGGGTGGCACTGGGTAATTTCTCCCCTAACACACGGGATAGCTGGGCTGCCAGGGAACAGGGAACAGCTGGCAGCTCTGCTCGCGGTGGGGTTGACCGCTAAGTCGCCTTCTTCTTCCGCCTGGCCTGCTGACTGGGTGATGGGCCCGGTTGAGCAGCCTGGGTCGACGGGGAATAGAAGGGCTTCCTCGGCCAAGCGGGCTTGGTGTCCGGGGGGCCGTTGGCGCTCGCACCCGGTTGAGCCCTGGGGCGCTTCGGGATGCGGAAAGCAGGGGGAGCGCTCCTAGCGGCCACCTGAGCAAAAGTCTGCCGGGGGGGCGGGTGCGCTGCGGCAGGTGCTTTCCTCGGAAGGCACAGCTGCAGAGCCTCATCCTCCTTTTTCTTTGCCTCGCAGCGCTTTTGCATTGAGGCGAGAGCGGAGCCGAAAACACCCTCGGGGACAATAGGCATGTCCAGGATGTCCTCCTTCTCTCTGTCGGACAGATTGGTCAGATTGAGCCATCTCGTCCTCTCCTGTAACACCAACATCGACATGCACTTCCCCGCCGCCTGTACAGCGCATCGCTGTACGCGCAGGCAGATATCCGCAATTGTGGTGATCTCATCCCACGCGGAACATTCAGGCACATCGGCTATGTCGTCAAAAAGCTCCGCTTGGTAAGCTGACAACATGGAGGTGATGTTGAGAGCCCTCACTGTCAAAGCCGCTGCCTTATAAGCTCGCTCAGTCATGGCAGACTGGAGGCGATCGGCTTTAGTGGGGAGGGTGGGGGCCCTGGACGAGGTAGCTGACAGCCTCGGATGGAGGTGAGCTGCCACCAGGGGCTCCATGGGAGGCATGCGGGCCATGGCATGTTTCTCCATCCCTTCAACATCCAGGGAAGACGCACCTTGAATGGTGGCTTTGCTGGAGTAAGGGTTTTGTTTCCATGAGGCGGTAACTTCCTCCAGGAGTTCCGGGAACACCGGGAGAAGTTGTCTCGCAGCCCTCTTCGCCTGGGGTAATTTCTTCCCCTCGTAGCGGGACCTTGGGGCCTCCGCCACGACCGCGGGCCATGGAATATTCAGTCTCTCTGCGGCGCGTCTACACACATCGTGCATGTCGCCGCTAGGCTGGGGCGTGATTACCCCGCCCGAGCCCTTTGCAGGGCTTGGAGAGCTGAGAGCCTGTGCCGGTGGAACGAAGCAGGATTCAAAATCCTCGTCGTCACCATCCGACACCAGACAATCCTCGCAGTCGGACTCATCCTCCTCCTCATAGTCCAACATGAGAGGTGGCTCCGTTAGCGGGTCCAGCAAATCCAGCGTGGAGCCCCAGCGCCGAATCTCTGGTTCGGGAGCGTCCTCCTCGGCCACACCGGGTTGGGGTTCCTCGGTGGCGGCCATTGAAAGGATCGGGTCTCCCTCAGCGAGGCTAGCTTGGCGCGCTAGCCGTCGACGGAGGCTCTTCGCTGTGAAGCGGGAGCAGTCGGCGCACGAGCCCGGGTTGCTGATGGCGGCGCGGGCATGTTCCAGCCCGAGACACGCGGAGCAGACCTGGTGAGTGTCCGTGCTCGACATTTTATTTCCACAGGTGCACAGGCGATTGGCATCGCCTAGGTGCGGGGTGGAATGAAGCTTTGCAGCTTGCTCCATTTAGCTTGGTGTGCTAAAGGGTAACGAATTGTCTGGAGTGATAATCCCTGTTAGCTAGCTAGCTCCGGTAGCAGGCAGCGCGGTGACCGCAGGCTCCCGGTGCCGTTTAGCTATTTAAATTTTAAAAACTACCTATGGTGACGGCAGTCGGGTCGACGTTGCTACTACTAGCGTCCGGCGTAGGAGGCGTTAGCTCCGGTCTATGGACAGCAGCTAGTTAGCATCGACGTCGAGTAGAAAAATGCTTGTTCGTGAAGCGAGAAGAGGTGTTTGAATGACGTGTGACGCCGCGTCCACCGTATTTAAGGTGCGGCACCTTGACGCTGACGTCACGACTGCCAGCCTATCAGGGCTGGCGATTTGTTATAGTGCTTCTGTGAATACGCGCGAGGGGCGTATCCCATAGTGAGACATCGAAATGAATGCTAAGAAAGAGAACTGCAGCTGACCCACTCTTCATGTTGAATAATGGTTGTTAACACAATAATGACGTTGATGTCATAAGAACATGGTTAGCTCATCACATGTTAGCATTAGCTCGTCCCAACCCGGCCACATGGCGTGTGGGCGGGACTCATCAACAGAGTTAGCTTACATGCTAATAATCTGCTGTCTTATGAGCTCTTTAAATATATCTTTGGTAAGTTCATGTTCATGAAACCATCAATCTGTTTATAATAGATTCACGTAATAAGTGAATAACTACACACGATCATCAGATAATTGATTTGAATAGTTCACATAATTAATCCTTAACGTTACAGAGGAGGGGGCGGGGCTAAACCTGTTGAACGTTCAGACTCAAACACGTTAATGTTTCATTCAGTTTTAAAAACTCATCTGTAAATAAACATGGACGACATGACAGCTTCCTAATGTGAAGCCAAAGTGTCTCCATCGCCCCCTGGTGTCCGGCTGCAGTACAGGTCATTCACCTCCTGCATGGACCAAACTAAAAAGTAGACGTTGGAGAAATGTTTGTTTGTTTGTATGTTATTAACTGTAGTTATACATTTCTCTGCCTGTAGTTTTCTCAGTATCGTGATATTTGTTTGTACGTTTAAAACCACAAAAAACTAAAATAATTTTGTGTAGAGGAAACTTTGAATCTTGAGTCTAAATTCAAACCTCTTATTGTTGAAAACAAACTAAACTGGTTTTTACTCAGTGTGTGTTTGATAAAGTTTGTATGAAGTTGTGTTGAAGCTGAGGGGAAGGAGGGTGTGTTTGATTTGTTCATTGTGTTTCCTCCGTTTGATTTAAAGTAAGTGAACAGATTAATAAACTGATTAAATACCTGAGTCAGTACAATCATATGTTTTTAAGAGGACAAACATCCAGACTTATCATAATGGGAATAATTAATAATTGATTCAAATGCATATCTGTCACATACGTGTTAATGAGTGTTTTCATGTTCACATACAAACATGTTGATGAAGCTGATGATTGACACGTGTGTTAATGAGCTCCACTGAGGATGAAGAGTCTGATAAAAGCAGCAGAGACGCAGCAGGTGGACACATGAAGGACACATGTGTCCTCCAGGTTGTGTCTCATGTTGTGTAACGTGTTGTGTCTAATGTGTGTAACGTTGTGTCTCATGTGTGTAACGTTGTGTCTCATGTGTGTAACGTGTGTGTAACGTTGTGTCTCATGTGTGTAACGTGTGTGTAATGTTTTGTCTCATGTTGTGTCTCGTGTGTGTAACGTTGTGTCTCATGTGTGTAATGTTTTGTCTCATGTTGTGTCTCATGTGTGTAACATGTTCACTCTGATGTTTTCACTCTTTTTTCCGAGCCGGTCAAATATCAAAGGAATCTTTGTCTTACAAAGGTCAGTCTCTCTCTCTCTCTCTCTCTCTCTCTCTCTCTCTCTCTCTCTCTCTCTCTCTCTCTCTCTCTCTCTCTCTCTCTCTCTCTCTCTCTCTCTCTCAGAATTGGGACATTTCCTCAAACCGTGTAAACATTGAGGTACGGCGTAGGTTCATCCTTCGCCAAAGGAGACAATGTTGTCATAATTCCACTTTGCATTGTCCTATCACCACCAAACATCTGTCTCATGATCAGAGTCCAGCCCTGAACAGCTCTTTGTGTCAATATTTTCTCAGTCATTATTTAATTCTTTCAGGCAAAACGCATGCAACGCTTCAAAATGCATGTGCTCGGGCCCGCCCAGTGCTGCTTTGCAGCCCTAGAAATGTTAGTGTTTTATATTTTATTTTGATAACCAAATTGATGGAACGGTATGGAGATCACTCTTGAACATTGTGAGAGTAGGCAACACCAGGTATTTGTGGATTTTTGTCTGAAACTAGAAGCTGTTTTTTTTAAACTCATCTCACCGTAAGCGTCTTCGTCAGGTTCTCCATTTCTCGCAGAGTAATATTTCAGAAATTAATTTGAATTGGCAAAAGCTCAATGCAAAGCTGCAGCAGCTGAAAATAAAGTTGTTTGCATGAGCGGGAAACACAGCCGACAAAGTTCTGTGACCTCAGTGATGTCATCATGGTTCTCACATGTTTAATGACTGGATTTCCATGAGCTGGGAGAAGTCTGTTCACACATGGAAATTTTGTCCACATAACTTCCCCTTTCCATCTATGTGACTTTGTCTCTGCTCTACACCACTTGTGTACTGCTGCCTTGTCACCTTCATGGTCAGTACAATCATATGTTTTTAAGAGGACAAACATCCAGACTTATCATAATGGGAATAATTAATAATTGATTCAAATGCATATCTGTCACATACGTGTTAATGAGTGTTTTCATGTTCACATACAAACATGTTGATGAAGCTGATGATTGACACGTGTGTTAATGAGCTCCACTGAGGATGAAGAGTCTGATAAAAGCAGCAGAGACGCAGCAGGTGGACACATGAAGGACACGTGTCCTCCAGGTTGTGTCTCATGTTGTGTCTCATGTTGTGTCTCATGTGTGTAACGTTGTGTCTCATGTGTGTAACGTTGTGTCTCATGTGTGTAACGTGTGTGTAACTTGTGTGTAACGTTGTGTCTCATGTGTGTAACGTGTGTGTAACTTGTGTGTAACGTTGTGTCTCATGTGTGTAACGTGTTGTGTCTCATGTGTGTAACGTGTTGTGTCTCATGTTGTGTCTCATGTGTGTAACGTGTGTGTAACGTGTGTGTAACGTTGTGTCTCATGTGTGTAACGTGTGTGTAACGTGTGTGTAACGTTGTGTCTCATGTGTGTAACGTGTGTGTAACGTTGTGTCTCATGTGTGTAACGTGTTGGGTCTCATGTTGTGTCTCATGTGTGTAACGTGTTGGGTCTCATGTGTGTAACGTTGTGTCTCATGTTGTGTCTCATGTTGTGTCTCATGTGTGTAACGTTGTGTCTCATGTGTGTAACGTGTGTGTAACGTTGTGTCTCATGTGTGTAACGTGTTGGGTCTCATGTTGTGTCTCATGTGTGTAACGTTGTGTCTCATGTGTGTAACGTGTTGGGTCTCATGTTGTGTCTCATGTGTGTAACATGTGTGTAACGTTGTGTCTCATGTGTGTAACGTGTTCACTCTGATGTTTGCACTCTTTTTGTCACTTGTGTGTGTTGTGATGTTTCCCTGTTGAACACTCTGACGTCACTCTGCTCTCTGTACTCCACTATGACGTGGAACAGCTCGCTGGCCGCGGTGACGTCACTGACGCTGGATCTTCTTCTTCGTGTTCTTCGCGCTGTACGTGTTCGTGCTGGTCAGTGACGTGCTCGTGATCTACGTCATGGCGTCGCAGCGCAGCCTGCGCCGGCCCATGTTCGTGCTCGTACCCGCTGCAGGTGTACGGCCTGCTGTGCTCCGCGGCCACCGTGCTCGCTCCCGTGCTCTTCGTGCTCGTGACCTACGGCCGGATCCTCGTCATCTGCGCGTTCAAAACCTGCTCGTGGCCGCCTGCAGGCCGGGGTGGAGCTGCTGCAGCCTGATCAGCTGATCCTGATCCTGATCCAGGTCCACCAGGATCAGCTGATCCTGATCCAGGTCCACCAGGATCAGCTGATCCTGATCCTGATCCAGGTCCACTAGGATCAGCTGATCCTGATCCTGATCCACATCTGGATCAACACCCACGCCAACATCTGTGAAGAAATCACAACAGTTTCATTTAAAGATTTTAAACTTGTTTATTTTGTGTCTTTCTGCCTCAGCAAAGATCAAGTGAATCATTCACATATAAAAATCGATACACATGTGTATCATGACCAGACAAACAAAAGAGTATTTAGGTGCAATTGGAAAAACACAACAGGAAGCCTGCTGTTTTGCATTTAGTGGCCATTTTGGCCATATTCCACATTTTTTCTTTGATGTACTTGTACCAGGGCTTTCATCGGATCAACTTCAGATTGAGACGAGTGTCATCACAACAAGATGGAGATAAAAACTGACTGACGGATTTTTTTTTCGTCACACGGTGTGACCGTGGCGTGGCGTCAAAGTTTGATTACACGCCATGAATTGTTTGCATCTTTGCCTTTTTGCATAAAGAACACTGACTATTGTCTGTAGCAGAGGAGGAGCTGGAGGTACATTTCCCTAAAGCTGCACTAGAGCTGGATCAGTTAGGTGTTGGTGGAGGACACTGGGACAGACAGTCCACCGAGCAGCATCAGGATGGACGGGATCCTCTTTGGTGTCTTGTGTCTCTCAGGTCAGTGAATTTAACTGTTTGTATGATGTCTGACAGGAAATCTGAATATAGAGATTAATTTGAGTCCTCATACATAACAACAATAACTGGTTTCCTCCTCAGGGTGCCTCACCTTCTCCACCTGCCTCCTCCACCAGTACCACTTTGTGTCTGAAGCAAAGACTTGGACTGAAGCTCAGAGCTACTGCAGAGAGAAGTACACCGACCTGGCCACTGTGGGAAACGCTGAAGAAATGAAGAAACTGAAAGACACAGGTTCTGCTGCTGGTCACAGGTCTCAGGTTTGGATCGGCCTGTACAGTCATGTGGACTGGAAGTGGTCAGATGGGTTCAACCAGAGTGGAGCTGAATATAGGAACTGGAACAATCACCAACCAAACTATAATAGAGCCAATCAGTTCTGTGTGGTAATGAATCCAGGAGGACAATGGCATGATGATTCCTGCCACAAACCGCTTCCATTTGTCTGCTACAATGGTAATGTTGTGCTTTATATTGATCTTTACGATACAACATCATGTTTAAGATATGATTTAGAAATCCATTGTGTGATCTCAACAATCCCTCTTTTGTTCTCAGACTCAGCTGCAGGAGGATTCGAGTTTGTGAATACAACAAAGAATTGGTCTGAGGCTCAGAAGCACTGCAGAGAACACTTCACAGATCTGGCCACTGTGACGAACGAAGCTGACATCCACCAGATAAAGAGCTTGACACCCGATGGCGTATGGGCATGGATCGGTTTGTACAGAGATCCTCAGAATTACTGGTCCGACGGGAGTAACTTCTCTTTCAGCTCCTGGTTCCCGGGTTTCAACCTACTTGGCTCGATGGAAGTCGTATGTGGTGTTGCAGATTTGAGTAATGGAGGAACATGGAGATTCATTTCCTGTGAAGCAAGAAGAGCATTTGTCTGCTACAGCGTCACAAGTGAGAATCTTTTTTGTATTTTTATTGCTGCTTATTTGCTTATTTGTGAGTTTTCTGACAGGCCTGCTCAGACTGTCTTGTAGGCAACGTGCAGCCCAGAGACAGGGTTCCCGCGGGGTCTTAAAAAGTCTTAAAAGGTCTTAAATTTGATTCGGCCAGGTCTTAAAAATGTATGGATTCTCAAACTGTGTCCGGGAGGTGGAAATGTGAAGCGGAACTTATGTTTTGACGTCGGCATCTCTTTAACGGTGGAACCGTAAACAAATCGTTCTTTCGCCGTAGCCAGGGGTCGCATGAGGTCTGTGGTCGCAACCCGCGGCTCTGCAGCGGCTACCTGTTCAGTGTTGTGCGGGCGAATGCGTGTGTGTGTGCGTGTTCCCCCAGACAGCACACACACACACACACACACACACACACACACACACACACACACACACACACACACACACACACACACACACACACACACACACACAGGCCCCAGGGCTCCGCCCCCACTCATTCGCTCAGAGAGACACACAGTGAGACTCTTGGGAAAAGGAGTTAAAATGTGTGAACAACATAAAGTGAATGACCTCTGACAGCGTGATGGGAGTGATGCTGCTGCTGTACAGCGAGAAAATAAAGTGTCTCCGTTAAGAGGAAAGAAACGTCTCCTCCTCCTTCTCCACGGAGTGGTCCGGAGCCACGATACTCCTTTTTTGCATTCACATCTACTCTAGCTTCTGAAGGCTGTTCATGCAGATGAAAACCTGACGTGACTCAGATGAGGTCATAAATAATAATTGTTTAACGTTTTGTAGTGTTCGATGGGATGTTTAATGCATGTCTAAAGCTTGTTTGACTTGTGTATTGTTATTGTTCTTATGTTGAACGGGTATAAATTTACTTTGTAAGTAATTCTGTGACTTATTTCTTCTTTCATAGTAATTTTCCTTCATACTTTTTGCCAGTATGGTCGTGAAATAGGTCTTAAATTCTATTCAAAGTGGTCTTAAAAAGGTCTTAAAAAGTCTGACATTTATCTTGTTAAAACCTGTAGGAACCTGCAGAGAGCAGAGGTTCCTCACTCTGTGTTTTAAATCAAAGATCTGAGTAGTTCTATCTCCACAGGAATAACTGTAGGTTTCACAAAACCACAGACCACATTAAACGTGTTCTGTTTCTCTTCTCCTTCTTTGTCTAAGCAGCAGTGAAGACGTTGGTGAGGGTGAAGATACAGGGCTCCTCTGTGGATCTGAATGACCAGAAAGAACAGATTCTGAAACAGGCAAGTCTCCAAAATCCACCCTGAAACAATAACTCCTTCATAGACCCAGGACAAATGTATTACAGAGTGTGACATCATCAAATAACCATGAAGGAGTGAATGTCAATAAGACTCCAGTCACAGATGTTCTACAATGCAAAGCAGCCAGAAGAAAGAAGAGTTATAATCCTGTTGACAGATTATTCTTCCAGGAAATGCTCATGTAGATCTGCAGTTTTGTATTTGAGACCAGGAAAGATGAATCCTGATTTTGGCATGATTGCTATGTGACGATCACAAAATACAAACATTCCAGCAGACAAATATCTTGGTAGCTGAGCAGTTACAGCTCCTGCCACGAAAGAGCAGTGTCCATGTAAATATTATCTTTCTGATAAAGACCAAAAATACCTCAAAAGAAAATGTTACTTTGGGACCTGATGCTGTCCGGAGCTGCAGGATTCAGACAAACAACAATTATTATACTACATCTTCTCCTTTTAATTATTATTATCATTATTATTATTATTTTGATATGATGAATTATTAGTGCTGTTATTAATAACATCATTCCATTAATAATGATCTCTCTTGTTTGTCGCTCTCTATTCTCTCGCCCCCTGTCTTCCTCTTCCATCCCCTCTTTTCCAGCCTCCTCTCCTCCCACTATCTCTCTCTCTTCTCTTCCCTCTTTTACCCCCCCCCCTCTCCTTCTTGCCCACCTTGAGTCTGGCTCTAGAGGTTTCTTCCAGTTTATGAGTTTTTTCTCCACAGTCTCCAAAGTGCTGCTCATTGTGGGAACGGTTGGGTTTCTCTATACATTTGAAAGTCTTGACTTTCTATGTAAAGTTCCTAGAGATGATGTCTATTATGATTTACACGCTATATAAATAGAATTGAATTGACTAAAAACACATAACTCTTTGTATTAGAGAGCAAAGGAATCTGTTAAAGTATTTCAAATAGCTGCCATTTCTGTTTTTCAGCTCCAGGACAGATTGAAGGAGAACGGACTGAGTGGCGTCACCTTGAGGTGGAAAAAACAGGCTGATGGGAAAGTTTTCCACGAGGAGGAGAAACGTTCCGACAAGAAAACAAAAACTGAGCTTTAAAAATGTGACTTTCACTTTTATTGCATGCGCTAAAGTTTCATGTCTGCACGTGTACACGCCTCTATCACTGTACGCAGTTAAACCATAACTATGAATGATGTAGAAAAACTAGCCTTTGTTTGATTATATGCTTAAACTGTGCGTCTGTGTGTAAAGAGCATCAGGAACTGTATGCAGCCCGGCAAGAATGTCTAACTAACACCAGACACAGGGAGAGTCTCCATCGAAAGGAGCATGTAATGAGTTGCTAGGCAGGTTTATAACATTACAGCTGAGTATGTCTTATACTAAGGGAATCACAAAGACCCACAGCACAGGGCAAGCTTTTACAAAACAGATTCCTGGTTGCAACTGTACACTTTTACCAGACAGCACCATATATCCAGCATAAAGAAATGTAATGCATGCGCCCTTACTGATTTTTTTTTTTAACCTTTATTAAGTGTGTGGAAATGTAATCATTAATGTGTGTGTGTGTGTTTCCTGGAAGAGTCCTCCTTCCTCTACCTTGAGTGAAAGAGAGAGAACACATCCTGGCATTAGAAAAACAGTTATTGTGTCAATAGTGATTCTTATAACATTAATGCATTCATGAATATTTGGATGATTCTGTCTATTGTTTCTTTACAGTGAAAGAAACTAGAAATGTCTTGTGATGTACTTGTGTGTTATTACTTCATTAATCTGCTCTGTGATGGTTCTTCAACACAAACTGACACTTTGGATCATTTGGACTCTGTCTGGTTTTGACTCCTTCACTCATTCTCCTTGTGAATGAGATTTCAGCTCTTAGCTCTCACCACACAACTTGTGTGTGTGAGTATTTGTCTTCACAACTGATGCAGCTGGATGTTTCCTAATGTAATGATGCTGGGAGGGATATTATATTATCGTTAGAAAAATAACCGTCTTTCGGTTTTTGTGGTCAGAATAAAATGCAAAATTACAAAAAATTGACTGCTTTTGGTTTCATGCAATCCTTCTTTTATAGAAAATAGTTTGTTAAGATAAAGTAGATATACAAAAACTTGTAAATTAATGAATGCATCAATAAATCTATGTATTTGCAACATAAATGAATGACTTATGTTCTTTTTGACATAAAATATCTTGAGCAGCACACATAAGTAGCTTGATTAAATATATGTATTGAAATAGTGACCAGCAGAGGTCGCTATGTGTTACCAAATTCCTCATTTCTCCAAACATGACCAGCTAATTATAACTTTTAATGGGCCTTTTCCTTCCTGGTGAACTGTGACATTAGGTCTATAGTGGACTAATCCATTTTCCACAGCAGTATTGATCATCATATTTGCAACGGGCAGGCTTTTAAGTCCATTTAATGAATCATTAATATTAAAATGATCATGTATGTGTTTCCTGGAGGAGCCCTCCTTCCTCTTCCTGCCCTTATTCGGTGATGTTTTCTTCCAACTGATTCAGCGGACGGACACAGCAGATAGACACAGATGATGATTTCATGTCTTTTTCTCATGTTATGTTTTGTGAAACGCCTCTTTCTACAAGTTCTGGCTTTTGTGAACTTGGGGCCAGTTCCACTTTGAGCACCCGTGCTTGTTGTGTAACTTCTGCAGAGCTTACTATTAAAATGTCTCAAAGGCAACTCCAGTCTGAGAATTTCCTTATTTCAAATCACAAGAGGAATTTCCATCACATAGATTTACTTAGTTTTACTGTCGCCATAGTGCGTGTCAATTTTCACAACAACCGGGAGCCGTCACCTTTGACCCCGGAGACACCGAGAACTTCCGGTTCCACTCCACACAGCGACACCTGCAGGTGGGATGAACTCACTGCAGCTAGTGATGCGTCCTTTCGTGTGGAAGCTTAGCAGCACAGATATGAACACTAGATGTCTCGGCCGCGTTGCCGGCCAACGGAGACGAACGTCACCACATGGCGGCCATCTTGTTGCGGGAGGTTCTCTCACCCATAACATTGTGTTGGTAGTGGTAAATAACCATAACTTGCTCAATTTTCAACCGATTTTGAAACGGTCTGGTTTGTTATAAACGTCAGAGATGTAGATATGACACTGTGTACTTATGAATAATTATGTTATTTTCTAAAAAAAAATAATAATTTATGCAGTGTCATAACTACATCTCTGACGTTTATAACAAACCAGACCGTTTCAAAATCGGTTGAAAATTGAGCAAGTTATGGTTATTTACAACTACCAACACAATGTTATGGGTGAGAGAGCCTCCCGCAACAAGATGGCCGCCATGTGGTGACGTCCGGCTCCGTCGAGCGAGATATCTAGTCTTTATATATATCTATGCTTCGCAGCGTGTGTCGAGGCTTGTGTTGATGACGTAGGTGGTGACGATCAAAGCCTTGAGAGCCGGCTGCCATGGACCCCCCCCCCCCCTCACATTGTGTGGACTTGGGACTTTATATTGTTATATTGCGTTTGTTTGCAAAAAAAGAAACTGCCTGTCATATGTTTTATTGGTCTTATGTAATATTCTAATTTTCTGAGATACTGAATTTGGGGTTTTCATCAGCTGTAAGCCATATTCATCAACATGTAAAGACATAAACGCTTTAAACATTTAATTATTTGTGTGAGTTTCCCTTTTTGAATTGAATTATCGAAATAAACGAACTTTTCCATGATATTCTAATTTATTGAGATGCACCTGTATATAGAGCGCTGCCTTTCATTTATTGTCCACTTGATGGCGCAGTGGAGCAAATTAAGCACCATGAAGCTTCAGCCCACGAGTGAACCAATTTGGTGGAAAGCTTCAATGCTTCATGAAGCTCATCTAACTATATAAAAATCAACACAAAATAACATAATAACATATTCACTGTAACTGTAAGGTTAAAGTGAATAGACATTCAATATATCTTGATTTAAACGTTTGTATTTAAAATAAGCTAAATACTTTTAAAGAATATTGTAGCAGGTAGTAAGGAGCATTTTAAGCATAAATAAGATAATACAGAAATGTAAATAAAGACGATTTTAAAGAAATAAATATATCAAATGTAACAGGGTTTTTCTTTTTTACCTGAAAGTTTTATTTGATTTCAGTTACAGTTGAAATGTGTGATTGAATTAAACCAGAGTGAAAAAGTCGTGTTGAAGAACCAACAGTTTTTATTTTGTAGACATTTGTTTGGTGTGGTTTAGAATTTACTTAGAGTCAATAGAATCAAACACAAACATGGTATGATTAATATCAGACACTAATGTGCAGCTGCAGAGGCTCCTCTGCTCGGGCCCCATGCCGTCTGGGTCCGGCCCTGGGTTCTGTCCCACGTCCTCAGGGACATTCTGCTGAGGACGGACACGCTGGGGCTGAAAGTCCAAGCTGCTCCACCTCAGTCTGATTCAACCTTTGACCTTTGAGTGGATGCTCGAGACTTCCTGTGTGATGACATCACCCGTCTCATGGTTCAAACATCGACACTGACTCTTGTAAGGAACTTTTAAATGTGGAAGAAAAGTTCAAACTTTTATAAATGAAGTTTGGTGCTGTTTGTGTTTACAGCAGAGATGATGAGGGAGGCGGAGTCTGACCTGAGACACCTGACGAGGTGCGTTTGACTGAGTCTGATCCTCTGATGTCATCAGCCGGCGTCTGCAGGGGCGGAGCTAAAAACACAGAGGTCAAGTCCGACGTGTTTTCCTTCTCTCAGCGTCAGAGACGAGAACAACAACACATCTCACAGCGTCTGATTTTTCTGTTGCTGATGAAACTGATGAAATCCGTGAGTTTTTTAATAAAGAACAATTAACAACGAAGGTTCCAAAACGAGTGTGAAGCGGCTGGGATGAGGATCAGCACCGCTAAATCTGAGGCCATGACTCTTAGCAGGAAACCGATGGATTGCTTACTCCGGGTAGGAAATGAGTCCTTAGCCCAAGTGAAGGAGTTCAAGTACCTCGGGGTCTTGTTCGCGAGTGAGGGTACTATGGAGCGTGAGATTGGCCGGAGAATCGGAGCAGCGGGGGCGGTATTGCGTTCGCTTTACCGCACCGTTGTAACGAAAAGAGAGCTGAGCCGCAAGGCAAAGCTCTCGATCTACCGGTCGATCTTCGTTCCTATCCTCACCTATGGTCATGAGGACTGGGTGATGACCGAAAGGACGAGATCGCGGGTACAAGCGGCCGAGATGAGTTTTCTCAGAAGGGTGGCTGGCGTCTCCCTTAGAGATAGGGTGAGAAGCTCAGTCATCCGTGAGGGACTCGGATTAGAGCCGCTGCTCCTTTACTTAGAAAGGAGTCAGCTGAGGTGGTTCGGGCATACACAGAGATATATAGATGTATATATATATATTCTACCTACCTCATGTATATAAAGTATCCTCTGACATCTTTCCATATTTATTGAAGCATCTTTGCACTCTGCATAAACCACTCCATTCTCATTGTTGTGTTTTTTATGTTCATATATGTATACTTTTGTATATATTTATATTCAGCTTATAAATATGGCTCCTGCCATATTTCAAGGTCACGTGACGTTCAGCTGCTTTTATTTTGAAAGAAGAGGTGCTGTTCCTATTCTTTCAAAATAAAAGCAAAAATAAATCAAGCTGATCTCAGCTCTGACCTGTAGCTGGTTCCCCTTGTGGTTCCCCTCGTGGTTCCCCTCGTGGTTCCCCCCGTGGTTCCCCTCGTGGTTCCCCCCGTGGTTCCCCTCGTGGTTCACACGGTTTCATGTTGAATCCACACACTCACGTGTTGTGTTAACATGTGCGGGGAACAACATGAGAATCATCTGCAGAAGAATCACGTCTCTGTCGAGTCGATCTAACTTTGAAGAACCTGAAGAGACGATCGGTTTCACTTTCCTCTGTTTGATTAACTTCACTTTAATCTCAAACCAAACATTCAGACATTTTAATGACGCGAGTGTTGACGATGATTAAAGAAATTCTCCATGATCCATCAGCAGGTTGTTTAAATGTCTTCTTTCTTTGCCCACTGGGGGGCGCTGTATTATCAGCAGAGCTTAACATGACTTGAAGGTTTTACAATAAAAGTGCGACATAAATAAATCAATCATATCGTTGATGATTTTTAAGGTTGTGGAGAAAGAGTCGACTCTGAAGAAAACGAGTTCAGAGGTGATGACGAGTCCAGCTGCTGGTTTTCAGGGTCAAAGGTCAAACTGAACGAAGCTCCTCAGGGTCGGACGTGTTCCCAGCAGAGCAGAAGGATTCACTCAGTACGTCTTCAGTTTGAAGACCTTGCTGAGCCTGGTGGTGGCGCTGGAGTAGATGAGGAAGGAGCCTTCGTCAGTGCTGAAGTGTTCCCAGTCTCTGCAGCCGAACGTCGGCAGACTGTGGACTGGAACGAATCCCTCGTACCCCTGCCACCTGAGAACTCCAAATACACAGAGATGAGAACCTGAAAGACACAACATCCACACAGACGTCAACTACGACAGGAACTACCGACCTGTAGACCACGCTGTTCACAGAGTGCGAGCTGCCGTCGTAAGAGTTGGCCACCACCAGGAACTTATCATCTCCGATGGTGAAGAACTCCCAGTCGACCGCACTAAACACAACAACAACAACATCTGAGCTGGTTGGTCACTAGAGGCTGTAGTGAGCTGGTTGGTCACTAGAGGCTGTAGTGAGCTGGTTGGTCACTAGAGGGTGTAGTGAGCAGGTTGGTCACTAGAGGGTTTAGTGAGCGGGTTGGTCACTAGAGGGAGCAGTGAGCTGGTTGGTCACTAGAGGGTGTAGTGAGCAGGTTGGTCACTAGAGGGTTTAGTGAGCTGGTTGGTCACTAGAGGGAGCAGTGAGCTGGTTGGTCACTAGAGGCTGTAGTGAGCAGGTTGGTCACTAGAGGCAGTAGTGAGCAGGTTGGTCACTAGAGGGTGCAGTGAGCAGGTTGGTCACTAGAGGGTGTAGTTAGCTGGTTGGTCACTAGAGGGTGCAGTGAGCAGGTTGGTCACTAGAGGCTGCAGTGAGCAGGTTGGTCACTAGAGGGTGTAGTGAGCAGGTTGGTCACTAGAGGGTTTAGTGAGCAGGTTGGTCACTAGAGGGTGCAGTTAGCAGGTTGGTCACTAGAGGGTGTAGTGAGCTGGTTGGTCACTAGAGGGTGCAGTGAGCTGGTTGGTCACTAGAGGCTGTAGTGAGCTGGTTGGTCACTAGAGGGTGTAGTGAGTAGGTTGGTCACTAGAGGGTTTAGTGAGCTGGTTGGTCACTAGAGGGTGTAGTTAGCTGGTTGGTCACTAGAGGGTGTAGTGAGCTGGTTGGTCACTAGAGGGTGTAGTGAGCTGGTTGGTCACTAGAGGCTGTAGTGAGCAGGTTGGTCACTAGAGGCTGTAGTGAGCAGGTTGGTCACTAGAGGGTGTAGTGAGCTGGTTGGTCACTAGAGGGTGCAGTTAGCAGGTTGGTCACTAGAGGGTTTAGTGAGCAGGTTGGTCACTAGAGGCTGTAGTGAGCAGGTTGGTCACTAGAGGCTGTAGTGAGCAGGTTGGTCACTAGAGGGTGTAGTGAGCTGGTTGGTCACTAGAGGGTGCAGTGAGCAGGTTGGTCACTAGAGGCTGCAGTGAGCAGGTTGGTCACTAGAGGGTGTAGTGAGCAGGTTGGTCACTAGAGGGTGTAGTGAGCAGGTTGGTCACTAGAGGGTGCAGTGAGCTGGTTGGTCACTAGAGGCTGTAGTGAGCAGGTTGGTCACTAGAGGCTGTAGTGAGCAGGTTGGTCACTAGAGGGTGCAGTGAGCTGGTTGGTCACTAGAGGGTGTAGTGAGCAGGTTGGTCACTAGAGGCTGTAGGGAGCAGGTTGGTCACTAGAGGCTGTAGTGAGCTGGTTGGTCACTAGAGGGTGTAGTGAGCAGATGGGTCACTAGAGGGTGTAGTCAGCTGGTTGGTCACTAGAGGGTGTAGTGAGCTGGTTGGTCACTAGAGGCTGTAGTGAGCTGGTTGGTCACTAGAGGGTGTAGTGAGCAGGTTGGTCACTAGAGGGTTTAGTGAGCGGGTTGGTCACTAGAGGGAGCAGTGAGCTGGTTGGTCACTAGAGGCTGTAGTGAGCTGGTTGGTCACTAGAGGGTGTAGTGAGCAGGTTGGTCACTAGAGGGTTTAGTGAGCTGGTTGGTCACTAGAGGGAGCAGTGAGCTGGTTGGTCACTAGAGGCTGTAGTGAGCTGGTTGGTCACTAGAGGGTGTAGTGAGCAGGTTGGTCACTAGAGGGTTTAGTGAGCAGGTTGGTCACTAGAGGGTGCAGTTAGCAGGTTGGTCACTAGAGGGTGTAGTGAGCTGGTTGGTCACTAGAGGGTGCAGTGAGCTGGTTGGTCACTAGAGGCTGTAGTGAGCTGGTTGGTCACTAGAGGGTGTAGTGAGCAGGTTGGTCACTAGAGGGTTTAGTGAGCTGGTTGGTCACTAGAGGGTGCAGTTAGCAGGTTGGTCACTAGAGGGTGTAGTGAGCTGGTTGGTCACTAGAGGGTGCAGTGAGCTGGTTGGTCACTAGAGGGTGCAGTGAGCTGGTTGGTCACTAGAGGGTGCAGTTAGCAGGTTGGTCACTAGAGGGTTTAGTGAGCAGGTTGGTCACTAGAGGCTGTAGTGAGCAGGTTGGTCACTAGAGGGTGCAGTGAGCTGGTTGGTCACTAGAGGGTGCAGTTAGCAGGTTGGTCACTAGAGGGTTTAGTGAGCAGGTTGGTCACTAGAGGGTGCAGTTAGCAGGTTGGTCACTAGAGGGTGCAGTTAGCAGGTTGGTCACTAGAGGGTTTAGTGAGCAGGTTGGTCACTAGAGGCTGTAGTGAGCAGGTTGGTCACTAGAGGGTGTAGTGAGCTGGTTGGTCACTAGAGGCAGTAGTGAGCAGGTTGGTCACTAGAGGGTGCAGTTAGCAGGTTGGTCACTAGAGGGTGTAGTGAGCTGGTTGGTCACTAGAGGGTGCAGTTAGCAGGTTGGTCACTAGAGGGTTTAGTGAGCAGGTTGGTCACTAGAGGCTGTAGTGAGCAGGTTGGTCACTAGAGGGTGTAGTGAGCTGGTTGGTCACTAGAGGCAGTAGTGAGCAGGTTGGTCACTAGAGGGTGCAGTGAGCAGGTTGGTCACTAGAGGGTGCAGTCAGCAGGTTGGTCACTAGAGGCTGCAGTGAGCAGGTTGGTCACTAGAGGGTGTAGTGAGCAGGTTGGTCACTAGAGGGTGTAGTGAGCAGGTTGGTCACTAGAGGGTGTAGTTAGCAGGTTGGTCACTAGAGGGTGTAGTTAGCAGGTTGGTCACTAGAGGGTGCAGTGAGCTGGTTGGTCACTAGAGGGTGTAGTGAGCAGGTTGGTCACTAGAGGGTGTAGTTAGCAGGTTGGTCACTAGAGGCTGTAGTGAGCAGGTTGGTCACTAGAGGGTGCAGTGAGCTGGTTGGTCACTAGAGGGTGTAGTGAGCAGGTTGGTCACTAGAGGGTGTAGTGAGCAGGTTGGTCACTAGAGGCTGTAGTGAGCAGGTTGGTCACTAGAGGCTGTAGTGAGCTGGTTGGTCACTAGAGGGTGTAGTGAGCAGGTTGGTCACTAGAGGGTGTAGTGAGCAGGTTGGTCACTAGAGGCTGTAGTGAGCAGGTTGGTCACTAGAGGCAGTAGTGAGCAGGTTGGTCACTAGAGGGTGCAGTGAGCAGGTTGGTCACTAGAGGGTGTAGTCAGCTGGTTGGTCACTAGAGGGTGCAGTGAGCAGGTTGGTCACTAGAGGGTTTAGTGAGCAAGTTGGTCACTAGAGGGTGTAGTTACCTGGTTGGTCACTAGAGGGTGCAGTGAGCAGGTTGGTCACTAGAGGGTGCAGTGAGCTGGTTGGTCACTAGAGGGTGTAGTGAGCAGGTTGGTCACTAGAGGGTGTAGTGAGCTGGTTGGTCACTAGAGGGTGCAGTGAGCAGGTTGGTCATTAGAGGGTGCAGTGAGCAGGTTGGTTACTAGAGGGTGTAGTGAGCAGGTTGGTCACTAGAGGGTGTAGTGAGCAGGTTGGTCACTAGAGGGAGCAGTGAGCAGGTTGGTCACTAGAGGGTGCAGTGAGCAGGTTGGTCACTAGAGGGTGCAGTGAGCAGGTTGGTCACTAGAGGGTGCAGTGAGCAGGTTGGTCACTAGAGGCTGTAGTGAGCAGGTTGGTCACTAGAGGGTGTAGTGAGCAGGTTGGTCACTAGAGGGAGCAGTGAGCAGGTTGGTCACTAGAGGGAGCAGTGAGCAGGTTGGTCACTAGAGGGTGCAGTGAGCAGGTTGTATACTAGAGGCAGTAGTGAGCAGGTTGGTCACTAGAGGGTGTAGTGAGCAGGTTGGTCACTAGAGGGTGCAGTGAGCAGGTTGGTCACTAGAGGGTGTAGTGAGCAGGTTGGTCACTAGAGGGTGCAGTGAGCAGGTTGGTCACTAGAGGCTGTAGTGAGCAGGTAGGTCACTAGAGGGTGTAGTGAGCAGGTTGGTCACTAGAGGGAGCAGTGAGCAGGTTGGTCACTAGAGGGTGCAGTGAGCAGGTTGGTCACTAGAGGGTGCAGTGAGCAGGTTGGTCACTAGAGGGTGCAGTGAGCAGGTTGGTCACTAGAGGCTGTAGTGAGCAGGTTGGTCACTAGAGGGTGTAGTGAGCAGGTTGGTCACTAGAGGGAGCAGTGAGCAGGTTGGTCACTAGAGGGAGCAGTGAGCAGGTTGGTCACTAGAGGGTGCAGTGAGCAGGTTGGTCACTAGAGGGTGCAGTGAGCAGGTTGGTCACTAGAGGGTGTAGTGAGCAGGTTGGTCACTAGAGGGAGCAGTGAGCAGGTCACCTGTGTGTGAGGATGTCCTGGAAGCGGATGAAGGTCTGCGTCAGTGCACTGAGTTCGTACACGGTGGAGTTGATGCTGTACGGACTCGGGCCGCGGTCAGAAATCTTCTGACTGTTGGCGACAGCGAGGAAGAACCGGCCTTCGATCTGAAACGTCTCCCAATCAGTGGCTCCCACCGTCTGCAGGGGGAGGGGGGGGTATGAATCAGCTGATCAATAAGATAATCATCAGATGAATCAATAATGAAAACCCTGAAGCTGCAGCTTCATTCATAATAAAACAAGAAGCATAAAAACACAGGTACACAGTACAGTACGTGAATATTCGTTAGTACAAGCTGAAAATGTTTGAAGATGAAGATTAGCGTTCTGCTGTGCGTGAACATCAACGTGAGACTGACGTCAGAGCGTCGGCTCCCCCTGTGGACGATACGACTTCGGTTCTTTACAACGTCATCTAATGATCAATGAAGATATTCTAAATAGATCAATAAACTCTAAAGTATTTTTCATGATTCAAAAATCTAAAACCTCGTAAGAGAAAGCTGTTGTTGTTCCAAGTGTAATGTTTCCTGCAGCCTGTGGGGGGCGCCAGTGAGGAGGGAGCTCCTCGTGCCTCCTGTTCGTCTCTGAAGTTAAAACCTCAGAAGCTTCTTCTGTCAGATGATCTGACGAGTCCCAACAGCTGTCTGCAGCTGGAAACCCCCCCACTCACATACACACACACATACACACACACACATACACACATACACACACAAACTCACACACTCACATACACACACATACACACACACACACATACACACTCACACACATACACACATACACACACAAACTCACACACTCACATACACACACACATACACACACACACACATACACACTCACACACATACACACACACATACACACACACACACACACATACACACACACACATGCACACATACACACACAAACTCACACACTCACACATACACACACACACATACACACATACACACACAAACTCACACACTCACATACACACACACATACACACACACACATACACACATACACACACAAACTCACACACTCACATACACACACACATACACACACACACACATACACACTCACACACATACACACACACAAACTCACACACTCACATACACACACACATACACACACACACACATACACACTCACACACATACACACACACATACACACACAAACTCACACACTCACATACACACACACACATACACACACACACACATACCCACTCACACACATACACACATACACACACAAACTCACACACTCACATACACACACACATACACACACACACACATACACACTCACACACATACACACACACATACACACACACACACACACACACATACACATACACACACACACATGCACACATACACACACAAACTCACACACTCACACACATACACACACACATACATACACACACAAACTCACACATACACACATACACACACACACACATACACACTCACACACATACACACACACATACACACACACACACACACATACACACACACACATGCACACATACACACACAAACTCACACACTCACACACATACACACACACATACACACACACATACATACACACACAAACTCACACACTCAAACACATACACACACACACACACACACACACACACTCACTCACTCACTCACTCTCACATTAATTACACTCCTTTGGTTTCCTGCGTTTTAATTGAAGGGTTTTTTGTTTCCTTTTTAATCAGAGCTTCATAAACTGAAAAGATAAAAAACATGAATGTGATTTTATGACTCTTCTTTCAAGTGAACGTCTCATTAATGTTTCACGACTTTACTGCAGGACGTCCCGACTGATTTATTACACGAGGAGCTGCTGACGTGTGTTCACTGTAAACTGATGTGGCTGAAACCTGAAACTAGTGTCTTTGTTTTGATGTGTTGTTTATTCCGTTCAACCAGCTGAAGTCACATGATCTGAACGTCCCCCACGAGGCCCCAGGACCAGATGTTGAGGGACACAGACCCGACGACGGACACTGACCGGGATGTCCTGGAACGTCTGGAAGCGTCCGTCCAACCACACGTACACCGTGGAGCTGATGCTCGTGCTCTGACCGTCGAAGGTGTTGGCGACCACCAGGAAGTGGTACGGTCCAACGGTGAAGAACTCCCAGTCGTACGCTCCGGACGTGGACAGGCTCTGGTTGACCTCAAACAGCTGCCGAGAGAGAGGGACAGACGAGAGACGTCAGCAAAGAGGACGGACAATGACAGGGAAGGACAAGAAAGAGATGGAAGGAAGACGAGGAGACACGATGGAGAGAACAGAACAGAGGACACGATGGAGAGGACAGAACAGAGGACTCGATGGAGAGGACAGAACAGAGGACGCGATGGAGAAGACAGAACAGAGGATGTGATGGAGAGGACAGAACAGAGGACACGATGGAGAGGACAGAACAGAGGACAGGATGGAGAGGACAGAACAGAGGACGTGATGGAGAGGACAGAACAGAGGACACGATGGAGAGGACAGAACAGAGGACACGATGGAGAGGACAGAACAGAGGACGCGATGGAGAGGACAGAACAGAGGACACGATGGAGAGGACAGAACAAAGGACGTGATGGAGAGGACAGAACAGAGGACGCGATGGAGAGGACAGAACAGAGGACGTGATGGAGAGGACAGAACAGAGGACACGATGGAGAGGACAGAACAGAGGACACGATGGAGAGGACAGAACAGAGGACTCGATGGAGAGGACAGAACAGGATGTCCTCTGGTGTGTGAGGACGTGGTTACCTCTGTGTCTGGGTTCCACCTGTAGATCACACTCTGGATGTTGTGGTTCGAGTCTCGGGCTGAGGACACACACAGTTTTGTTCAGGACTCGAAACATTAGATTCTGTTTAAATCATGAAATTCCTTCTTCCTGTTTACCTCGTCTGTGATTGGCCACGACCAGGTAGCTGTGGTTGTGGATTTGGAACGCCTCCCAGTCCAGAGCGCCGTGAGTCTCCAGAGTCTGATAACGGAGGAAACGCCGCCGCCGATGGTTCCAGCGATAGATGATGGACAGCTCAGGCTCCACCTCCCTGGAGTTTGCCACCACCAAAAAAATCTGAAGGACGAAAAAATAGGAAGTTTAAAGAGTCTTCACATCGCCTGCTGCTGCTTCATTAACCAATCAGAGGCCTGAACACAGCGACAGGAAGACGTGAGAGAAACAGTTTAATCAGCTGTTTTCAGACGTGAACTGAAGTCTTCACCTGTGAGAAGAAACACGAGTCACACTTCATGTTCTCACCTGCACAAACACAACCAACACAACGGGTCTAAACACTGTCTGTTCTTCAGGAAACCACCCCCCTCTCCACCAGAGGTCAACCAGAGGTCAAGTGTTCACAGGTCAACCAGAGGTCAAGAGTTCACAGGTCAGCCAGAGGTCAAGTGTTCACAGGTCAACCAGAGGTCACGTGTTCACAGGTCAACCAGAGGTCAAGTGTTCACAGGTCAACCAGAGGTCAAGTGTTCACAGGTCAACCAGAGGTCACGAGTTCACAGGTCAGCCAGAGGTCAAGTGTTCACAGGTCAACCAGAGGTCACAAGTTCACAGGTCAACCAGAGGTCAAGTGTTCACAGGTCAAGCAGAGGTCACGTGTTCACAGGTCAACCATAGGTCAAGTGTTCACAGGTCAAGCAGAGGTCACGTGTTCACAGGTCAACCAGAGGTCAAGTGTTCACAGGTCAACCAGAGGTCACGTGTTCACAGGTCAACCAGAGGTCACGAGTTCACAGGTCAGCCAGAGGTCAAGTGTTCACAGGTCAACCAGAGGTCACGAGTTCACAGGTCAGCCAGAGGTCAAGTGTTCACAGGTCAACCAGAGGTCAAGTGTTCACAGGTCAACCAGAGGTCAAGTGTTCACAGGTCAACCAGAGGTCACGTGTTCACAGGTCAACCAGAGGTCACGAGTTCACAGGTCAGCCAGAGGTCAAGTGTTCACAGGTCAACCAGAGGTCAAGTGTTCACAGGTCAACCAGAGGTCACGTGTTCACAGGTCAACCAGAGGTCAAGTGTTCACAGGTCAAGCAGAGGTCAAGTGTTCACAGGTCAAGCAGAGGTCACGTGTTCACAGGTCAAGCAGAGGTCACGTGTTCACAGGTCAACCAGAGGTCCAGACCCAATTCTCTGGACTTTGTCTCTTTAAGAGGCTTTTGTTGTTGAGGGTCAATCATCGTATCTTTGTCGTTAGGTTACTTGTTAATGATCTGAGATCATTCAGTAATAATCAGTTTGAACAGCCAGTGTTTGAATCAGTTGCTCACCTTGTCGTCCACAGTGAAGTGTTTCCAGGCCCGAGCCTCCTGGGTGCTCATGTTCTGGTAGAGCTGGAAAGAACCGTTTCTCCATTTGTACAAGCCGGACCCGGACCGAGAGTCCCTGTGGGAGGAGGCGTGAGGGTAACCATGGAAATGCAGAAGACACTACAGGTCCTGAGGTGTGTTTCAGTACCTGTTGGCTGCAGCCATGAACAGGCCTTCAGATGGGATGGAGAAGAGCTCCACGTCGAAGGTTTCTGAGCTGGTGTAGAGATCCTGATAATCCTCCACGTAATCCAGACGCTCCGGATCTGCAGACCACACGAGACATGAACAGTTTATGGTCAATGTCAATGTTAAAAAGCCATGAAGTCTGTGGTAAAGGGAGCTCCGCCCCATTAGACAATCAACTGATTGGCCACGCCCCCTAACAAAGTCAGCCGACATGTCCTCTACGCACTGGAAGCAGCTGACCAATCACAACATAGTGATTCAGCTGACCAATCAGATCAGACTTTATCAGGAGGAGGGTCTTAAAGAGACAGGAGCTAAAACCAAGTATTAGAGACAGAGGCTGAAAAGAGGAGCAGCAGCGATGGACAGAATGTGATGAGCAGAATGTGTCTCTGTGATGGACTCACTCTGCAGCAGTGTCCTCCAGGTGAGTCCGTCACAAATGAACAGACCTTTTCTCTGAGCGCTGAACCACAGCTGACCTTGTTCTGCTCTCGAACACACGGGACGACTTCCCAGAGTCACTGTGGCCTCGACCCCTGGAAAACAAAACTGCAGGTGTTTATGAAGCTCTGTGTAGATGTTTTCAGAGCTGAAAAGAGCTGAAGAACGTTCTGGAGGTTCTCAAACGTTCTGAACCTCCAATAACAGACGTGAGGATATTGAGAGATGAGTCATCATAACAACACAGTATTTCTCTTTGAAGTGTTGTGAAGTAGATGAAAACAAAAATTGTGGATAAAGTGTAAGTTCTTGAAAAGTTACTGCAGTACTCAGTTACTTTGCAGTGATACTTCAGAGCCTGATGGAAAGTCCCACAGCTGCCTGTCAGTGTGTGAGAGTGTGTTACAGATGTGACAGCTGTGCTTTAATGAAGTCAAGGGAATGATGCTCCTTCAACAACACATCTTCATTACGAGCAGACAGATGAGTCGACAATTACACATCAGTCAGCATCAGTGTGATAACACACAGACTGAACTTACCTGAGGGCAAAACTACAACCAGAGATACACAGCTGTACTTTAACATCACAACAACAGACAACACTCAGCCTAACACAACCAACTCAACACAACACAAATAAACACAACACAACTCAACACAACAAAGCTAAACACAACACATCTGCCTTGACCAGCTGTTGAGCAGAGAAAAATAGGAACGAGAGGAAAGAGAGAGAGAGAGAGAGAGAGAGAGAGAGACAGACACAGAGAAAGAGAGAGAGAGAGAGAGAGAGAGAGAGAGAGAGAGAGAGAGAGAGAGAGACAGACACAGAGAAAGAGAGAGAGAGAGAGAGAGAGAGAGGACACTTAAAAATAAAACAAAATCTTTATGCTAAGCTAAACAAACACACTTGAATCTCAGTCAACCTCACACTGTTGTCATAGAAACACGCGTCAAACACCAGACTGTCAAACAAACTGCTACACACAAACACACACACACACACACAAACACACACACACAAACACACACACACACACACACACACACACACACACACACAAACACACACACACACACACACACACACACAGAAACATAAAACCCACAGCTGTAAAGGCCTGTCAATCACCAACAGAGGAAAGAAGCAGATTTTCCATCCATTTTGCAGCTTGTGTTACTGAATCACTGAAACCATCACAACTTGATGTTTACAGTCCACACACACACAGACACACACAGACACACAGAGACACACAGAGACACACACAGACACACAGAGACACACAGAGACACACAGAGACACACACAGACACACAGAGACACACAGAGACACACACAGACACACAGAGACACACAGACACACACAGACACACACAGACACACACAGACACACAGAGACACACACAGACACACAGAGACACACACAGACACACAGAGACACACAGAGACACACAGAGACACACACAGACACACAGAGACACACAGAGACACACAGAGACACACAGAGACACACACAGACACACACAGACACACCCACACACTAACCAGGACCCTGAAGAAAAACAGCTAGAAAGAAACATCATGTGAAGAATCAAAGGAACATTATTAACAGTATTATATGTAAAGTGATGATATAACGGTTCACCCCCCCCCCCCTCCTCACCGTAGGGGTCAGCTGGTCCCTGAGGGTCCGGCTCGAGGGGGCTGGACTTGAGGATCTGAGGGACAGACAGCTCGGCCAGACTGGGGTCAGAGGTCGGACACAGTCTGGCCGTGGCATCGGATCCAGGAAGTAGGACCAGCTGACGCAGAAGACCCTGAACACAGACGGGCCAGTGAGAAGCAGCAGAGCAGGAACCCTGAAGTCCTGATCCTGATCCTGATCCTGATCCTGATCCTGATCCTGATCCTGATCCTGATCAGATACTCACAGTGAAACCTCCCCTCCCCCGTCTCCTGCTGCCGACAAAGAACCGGGACCCTCTGGTGCTCAGAGCACCGGGAAACGACTGGGCCTGTTTACTGGGAGACAGGAAACTACTTCACGCACCAGTCTGAGTCTTAACATTGGTGAATATCTAGACCAGTTCAGACCAGTTCAGACCAGTTCAGACCAGAGCAGACCAGAGCAGACCAGAGCAGACCAGAGCCGACCAGAGCAGACTGAACCAGGCTGAACTGAAGCAAACCAGTTTAAACTAAACTGAACCCCACTGAGCTCAGCTCCTAGAGGAACCCAGTCTGAAGTCAGCCATGCAGAGTTCAACAGAACCAGGAGAACTCATCCGGTGACATGAAATGAACCAGACAGGACCAGGGTTTTCAAAGTGGACTCGCCTGAACCAGATTGAATTAGTCCTGAACCAGGATGAAGTATAAACTGGCATAAACTGAGTAAACTGAGTCTCAAATTAAGTGAACCAGGCTCAACTGAACCCAACTCATCCATGGTGAGTTAAACTGAACTGGTCTGAACTGGTCTGAACTGGTCTGAACTGGTCTGAACTGGTCTGAGGTCTGGTGTGACTCACATCTCCAGAGGAAGTCCACAGTCCACAGTCAGTGTGGCGTACGGCCCGGTGACGGCCAGCACCACGGTGTGCCAGCGGTTATCGTCCAACCCCACATTTCTAAAGCTCAGCCGGCCCCGCCCACCAGCACCAGAGGATGTGGTCATGAAGTGGAGGCGGTTCTCAGAGACACGTAACCCCAGCAACAGCGAATCAGAGCTCTCGTCCACCGCAGAGAAGAGGTACTGGTTCCTCTGGAAACAGGGAGAACAAGTGAGACCAGGAGGAGTCGGCCCAGATCTGCTTTCATCCAATTCTACTGGTTCACCTTCTGCCTCAGTCTTGGGATCTTGATGGTGGCGACCAATGAGAATTCAGCAGGGAAGAGGTCACAGTTGGTGAAGATTTGTGAGGCTGGAAAACTCAGCGTGGCACCAGCCAATCGGAGACCTCTGGCCCCTTTGGACTGGACCATCTGCACCTGATCGGTCAAAGCCTCTGTTTATCTACCACCATGTGGTCTGTAGTCAATCATCTGTTTGTACATTCATACCTTCATTTTTCATCCATCGCTCCTCATTCCCTCCCACCTGTGTCCTACCTGTGTGGGCGGGGCTTGTCCTGGGCGTGGCAGGGCTGTGGCCAGCAGGTCGAGAGGCAGCAGGTCTGAGGACGAATCACATTGTCTCATTTCACTGTTTGAATCAGATGAGGGAAAGTCAGAAGTTAATCTGAACACGAGTGAGATAGATCCCAGCAGAACAGGCTGTGATATTAAAATCTATATTATCTCACGTGTTTCTATCTGAGGCTTCATCTAAAACCACAGGTTGAGATTCAGCTCTGCTTCCTGGTGATGCAGGAACATGATGTTGAGTAGAAGGTTGTGTTTGGGAAGGTAAAAGTAAGAAGTTGGTGATTTCCCTGTGACGGCAGCTTGAGTCTGTCTCTGTTCAGTTTGAGTTATGTACAGAAACGAGACGTGAAGAGTTTACATGTTTCTTCACTGAGGGCAACAGGTCAACGACATGTTAGATGGAATTCCCCTTGAAGCTCCTCTGAGGCTCTGTGTGTGTGTTCAGTGCAACAGCAGGATCAATGGAAGATGAATGGAGGATGAATGGAGGATGAATGGAGGATGAATGGAGGATGAATGGAGGATGAATGGAGGGAGGGGACGACATGGACAGAAAACAAATCTCACATTTCAAAGACACAAAAAACCCGGAAGCCCAAAGCAGCAGAGAAACGTTTCAGTAGAAGAAGAAGCAGAGAATCGGTCTCTGTCACTTTCTATTCACCGTTCAAACATCCACTCAAACCTGAGGAAAGTTCATAATGTAAAACTGTGTAAGAATTAGAGTGACTCAGCAGCTTCTGAAGCAGTTTGCTTGGTGTCCCAGCAGGGGGCGCTCACCAGCAGCTCCACCTGGGCCCTCATGACATTCAACAATACCATGAATCAGGCGTCATATGAAACTCATTTGAACCAGATGTTTGTAAAAGTGACAGATGTGTAGTTTCTGTACAGATGCTGTGAACAATTAGCATAAATGCTAACTGCTGCTAAAACCAAAAAGCTCCTTTTAATTTCCATTTCTCATCCGTCATGTGAATCCGAGGTTTTGGTGAAAGGATCCAAACCAACAGCTTCCATCAGCTCAACCATCTGTACAGCTGGTAGCCGTTAGCTAGCTTGTGATGCTAGCGGTTTTAACACATGAATCCGGTTAGCCAGGTCCAGTGCTTTGGTCCAGCTAGCTTACAGAGGAGCTGTGAGGACGGAGCGTACCTGTGCAGGGTCTCCAGCTGTGGCTTTGGCCTCCGGTGGCGACCAGCAGCCAGGTGAGCAGCAGGGGGCAGCACGCCAACATCACGCCTGCGGACCCTCAACAGCGTGGGTTCGATTCCTCCTCAGCGGCCTGCGTCTTGACCTGCCGCCATTTTCCTGATGGACTGAGGAATGGGTCCGAGAGACAGATGTTTCTTCTTCTCTGAAGTAACGATTGAAACGTCTGAAAAAGAAGAGGAACATTGGGTCGTGACTCAGGGGGTAGAGCGGGCCGTCCTATAACCCGAGTTGGGGTGGTTCGATCCCCATGCTGCAGGCTGAATGTGTCCGTCTGTGTCATTCTGCTGCTGCCCATAGATTCACTGTATATGATACATTTCAGTTAGAAGAATTTATATAGAACGAGTAGAAGCGATTTATGCTAAGCTAACGAACTCTGTATTTACTTGTTTAGTCAAAAGTAATTGACTCACAGTTTTTTACTTTGAGGTGTGTTTCTGTTCTTTAAATCTTCAACCTTCGAATCATATTCACAATATTGAGATGTTCTAATGGAACGATGTGTTATCATGAACGCTGACGTGGAACGAAGCGAAGCTGCTGCAAACCGCTGACACGTTGTTTTCCCAACGCTCCACGTCACTTTGTTTATTGACAGATTTGAGAAAGTAGATGAAGATCTATTTCTTCTGTTGCGTGTAAGAAACAATTCTTACGAGTATATTTTTAAGGAGACACAGTAGTAAAAGTAGTATCAACCAGCGGAGGATCTCCTGTGTTCTCCTCTGGACTTTACACCAGACGTATGAATCTCTGGAGCCTCTCACATTTGTGTTCTCACATAAACTCTCTCCTGAGAAACTCCAGAGAAACTTCAGTTCAGATGTTTCAGCTTCTACAAACTCATTAACATAACATTACATTACATGTTGTTTCCTGTATTTAAACATGTCATGAGACATAAAACTCCAAGACGATTTCTTGTAGGAAAACTGACAGTAGAGCTGCTATGACACATTATTTTTATTATTATTATTATTATTATGGTGTTTCAATTTGCTCAATTTAATCAATGAATCATTGACTCAAAGAGTCAAAGTCAATAAAAACAGGAAAAGTTCAGTTTGTCTTCAGTTTAAAATCATTCATCACCTCTAAGAAGCTGGAAACTGAATTTCTGGTCTTTTTCTTTTTAAAGTCAAACGGTGATTCGAATAGTTTCAGATTCATTTTCTGTCACTTCACTAATTGACGAATGGACCAATAGTGCGGCTCTACATGAAGACGAGACGTGGTGAAGTCCAAACCTTTGACCTCTCAATGAAAACTGTAAAATCAAACCTGAGGTCGGGGTGAATCCAGTCTGGGTCCAGGTCTGGTCCTGGATCAGGTCTGAACAAAGACCTGCAGCTCCTCAAGACATTGTCCTCCTCTTGATCTGAAACACCTCAGAGACGTCTTCTCCAAATCGTCCTACTTGTTGTCGTTGTGCGTCTTCTTGGACTCTTCAGATCAATCCATGAAAACCATGAAATCAAAAATGTTTAGAAAGTTCCGTTTGTTGATGATTCTTTAAATTCCTGTAGAGAAGTCGTCCCTTAACTTTACTTTCACACGTCTCTCGTTCTTTTCATTTTCTTCCAAGAAGATCACAGAAAATGAAAAGCCCTTTGAACTTTTCAATGTAAAAACAAAGTAAAGAATTTGCACACAGGTTTTCTCGTCTTTATCTTGAAGCTAATGTTGGTAATTAAAAAAATTATCTTTCAAACCATTAAGACGCCAAAATCAGTTAGAGTCCAACTGTCTAATTTGTTCTAGAAGATTAAAGGTTGATTCTCCATCTTCCTCCAGACGCCACCTGTCCTCTGGTTCTCCTGCTTCACACTCACACTTCCTTAGATGATTCAGGATGTGTCCTTCTCTTCCTCCTGTTTCTGTCTCAGCTCCACACGTTCAGTCGTTTCCTCTGTGACGAGAGAGAGAGAGAGAGAGAGAGAGAGAGAGAGAGAGAGAGAGAGAGAGAGAGAGAGAGAGAGGGAGAGAGAGAGGGAGAGAGAGGGAGAGGGAGAGGGAGAGGGAGAGGGAGAGGGAGAGGGAGAGGGAGAGGGAGAGGGAGAGGGAGAGGTACCTGCAGGTGAGACTGGCTCGCCCAACTTTAGACTGGGAGGAGCTGAAGAGAGAGAGACAGAGAGAGAGAGACAAAGAGACAGAGACAGACAGACAGAGAGACAGAGAGACTGACAGAGAGACAGACAGAGAGACAAAGAGACAGACAGACAGACAGACAGAGAGACAGAGAGACAGACAGAGAGACAGAGAGTGAGACAGACAGAGAGACAGACAGAGAGACAGAGAGACAGACAGAGAGACAGACAGCGTGAGCTGCCTCTCAGAAATATCGATTCACCCGCAGAAGAAAAACTACATGAAACTTTTCAGCAGTAAAGTATTTTCAGTGTGAATCCTGATTCTCAGGTGTTTTGCTGTGAAGATAACGATGAAGTTTGATTGAAATATGACGACTTTAAACCTCTGACAGAGAACGTGATGTTCGGACGTCCACTGATCCACAGGAACTCGTGTCCTCCAAGTGGACGACAGGAGAATCAACCACGACCACAGTGTCCACCTTGGTTTGAAATGACAGAGATGGTGGAGATGTGGCGATAAGATGAAGTCATTGTCAGATTAAAAGACGTCATGAAGTGAACCCAGATCACCTCAATCGCCCCCTGGTGGCTGGCTGCAGTACAGGTCATAAACCCTCCTCCATGTCAGCAGACGGGACATGGGCCAAAGATGGTTTCTGTCATTTCAGGTCGTTGGCTCATGATTGACAGCTGAGGCTGACTGATGATTGGTTGAGAGCATGTATGGGCGGGACCTCGAGACCACAGCTCCACTCCACGATCACTACTGTACAGACTCTGACTGCAAATGATGTCATAACCACAAGATGGCAGTGTTTCTTTTAGAGATATTTTAGCTTCATTTGTGGAGACGTGTCGTCGTCTCTTTTTAAAATCTTAATACAAACATCATTTTCTACCATGTGACGATGCTTCATTGTCTCAGACTCCAAACAAATCAGATTCAAGTTACATTTGTGTCGGAACATTTGTATTTTCATTCATGAAAAAATGAACGTAAATATAATTAACATTAGTTTTAATCTGACGAGATCAGAATGAACAATAAAACCGTACCAATCCGACGAGGTGAAGCTGAACTCGTGTGTGAACGATGTGATGGACGAGCTGAGATGTTAACGTCGGTGCAGATGTTGTTTAAACACCAGGTTCACTGAAGCTTTGATAAACTGACGTCTGATCTGAGACATGAAACAAGAGAAGAAGAAGGATGATCAGAGGAGAGATAAAGAGAAGAAGAGCTGACTGATCTCAGGTCTGTGTTTCAGGTGCTGCTCATCACAACAGAGGAATTCCCCAGGTGAGGCCAAGCTCCGCCTCCTACCTGTCTGGCCCGCCCACGCCATGACATCACAGACTGTAACCCTGAGTCCACCCTACAGCAAAGGAAGCAGTTACTATACTCAGTAAGAGTATCAGAGTACTTTTACTTTGGTTTGGTACTGAAATATGAAAAGTACAAATTCATTTTTTAAAGTCACTGATGCATTTTTCTGTTCACAACATGAGATGTTCTCAGCATGAGGAACCAGAGGAACCAGAGGAACCTGAGGAACCAGAGGAACCAGAGGAACCAGAGGAACCAGAGGAACCTGAGGAACCTGAGGAACCTGAGGAACCTGAGGAACCTGAGGAACCAGAGGAACCTGAGGAACCTGAGGGTCACATCACATTTCCTGGTGGACAGGATCGATGAGAAGGATTTGTTCTGGTGGTGAAGAGCGGACGGTGGCCTTCAGCTGACAGAGCGTGTGAGTGCAGAGTGAGTCTGGAGTTTGTCTGCTCCGGGCTCCTGTAGAAACCGTGAAGAGACGCTCTGTTGACTGAGTCATTAAACTGGATCAACTGATCTGAACAGACTCAAGTGAACTAATCCAGGTTTAAACCTGAGTCTGCATCCGACAGAGACACGAACCCAGAGACCTTCCTTCTGAAGGACTCTAACAGAGACAAAATATTACTTTAAAAATCCTTTGGAAGTAACAGTATGATTATCATTTAATCAACGTGTTTGTGATTAATAATCTATTTGTTTTCTATTTCATCCACTAATTAAAATGCAATACTAAGCACAATTAAAGCAGGAACAGTAGATCCCACAGATCAGGGATGATCACAGTGGACCACAGTAGATCCCAATCGCCCCCAGAGGATCTGAGCAGATCCCATTAAACCCTGAAAGACCAAAGAGAATCCCAGTGGATCAGATGCCACATGAGAGCAGCTTCAGGCTGGGACACGACAACTCTCTGATGAGGAGATAAACTTCAGCTGCTCAAAGTTCCACTGAGACGGAAACTTGATGCTGAAGTTTCTTCAGAGGATCAGCGATAAGAAGAGAAACATCCAAACACAGATAAGATCCCACAAGTGGTTCTGAAGGAAGTGAAGCAGACACACACTTCCTGCTCGTACCAGCAGGTGTGTGTGTGTGTGTTGTACCTCATAAACACACAGTTGTGGCTCAGTCAGGGTTCAGCAGCTGGAGCTCCAGACTGGTGCTTGTAGTGTATTTTATATTGAATCTTTTCAATATAAAACCCCTGGAGGTGTGAACCTGTTTGGCAGGAGCAGCGGATCCTGGAGGATTGTGAACTGGACTCGGAACAAGCTGACAAGCTTAGTTCGTACAAAACAAATGTGAAGTCATTTTGTTCTGAAGGTTTTTTGCTTTTAAAAATGTTTGACATTTTAACCACGTGTCTGTTTTAAAGTGAAACTGTAGCATCAACGTCTACGTACCAATAACAATCACAAGACTAAGTTCTGGTTGATTCTGTTTCCATGTGACGAATCAGGCTGAGATTTGACAAGATTCAGTATCGATGCCTTCGACCCTTGTTTTGTTTTTGTTTCTAAAAGTCTATGACGTGATTAAACTAACGACCTCATTGTGTCACAGCTGATCAGTGAACTAGGCCCTGATTGGTCCTGACTCCTGTTTGTTTCTATCTATCGAACAATTCATATTTTAATCCAGATTGAATCCAGACTGGATTAGGAACTTTTCCTGGCTCCGTCCTGTTTATCTTCGTATGATCTGTGTTGACAAAGAGACGAGTGGGACTACGCCCTCCTGTGTAATACAGCAGCTAATGTCATTTAACCACAGAGAGCAGCTAATAACAGCGTTAGCAGCTGATGTTTGTCTGTCTCTCGTCTTTGTTCAGGTTCAGACATGAACTCACTGATTCTCCTCATCTCGGCCACACGGCTGCAGATACTACAATACCCATGATCCTCCTGCGGGGAACTAACCACTTAACATTTTGACTTTTCTTCAGGGAAATAAGAAACTTTTTAATGTTTCTGAGCGAGACAGTTACTATAGCAACACATCACATACATATAGCTTTCTTATCTGTAAATAATGTTGATCCGTGAATGTATGAAGATTATGAATGTATAATTATGGTGTATAAAGACATATCTTATCTCTATTTCTATACTGCAGCCAGCCACCAGGGGCGATCTACATTGTTTGGCTTCACTCTCAGGTTCTGTCGTACATTTCCAGTGAAACTAACTTATAGAAATAACCAGCTCACACTCGTCAGTTTCTCTTCCCTCGTTTATTCGATTAAACTTTAGAATCAACAATTTAAAACAAACAAAGCTTCCCTGTCCCTCGTCCCGTCTGTCGTCGCTTTAACAAAAACCAGACAAAGAACAAGAAGACGTTTTTAAAAGAAGAAATGTAAAAGCAGACTTGTCCTCAGGGAGCTCTCGGGTCAGTGGGAAGAGATAAAGTGCGTAGAGTCACTGGGATGGTTTCACCGCAGCAGCAGAAACTCATCATGATAAAACTTTCACCTGAAGGCGACGCGTGTTCAGATCCTGTTGAAGCTCAAACGCTCCATCGGACACTTTCTGTATCTGTATCTTAATCTTTCTGTTACTGATTCAACTTTAATCTCTTGTTTTGAGGGAAGATCTTTTTTTCCCTTTACCAGCATTTGACTTAATAAATTAGATGATTTAATGAACGTAAATGGTAGATTATTGAAAGTCTGATCCAGATGTTCTGAAACCCTCCGTCCACACGCTTCCACTTGGTCAGCTGAAGATGACATCACACTCAGGCTCCGCCCACACTACGCCACACGACCAGAGTACGTGAATGGTCACGTGTTCAACAGGAAGTAGGTTGTCTCCTCTGCGGAAGGTTGCTTGGTTACAGAAAATATGACGAACAAGGAACAGAGCAGCGATTTCTTTCCGACCGATGACAAACTCGTCTCTGCAGCACACGTGTTGCTGGAGGATTCCTGTAGAGGGCGCCACAGAGCTCAGAATCGCTGGATCCAACTGATTCTGTTTCTCTAGATTCACGACACTTTGCTTCATCTACAGGCGAGGAGGAGCTAGAGGTCACATGACATTGGTTCAGATATTAATTAGATGATTACTGTTTAATTTAAAATCGTCCATGTCGTCCATGTCGTCCAGGTGTGAAGTGATCCATACAGGAGGTGGTGACATCATCATGGGGAGGGTCACATGACGCGTGTTTGGTAGTTTTGCATAATTGTCACATTTAGATGGAAACGCTCTGATTGGCTCCACTCGTCCATCGATCCTTTGATCAGCAGCACTCAGTGTGCGAGTGGGTTTCCATGGTGATGAGGGCTGGTTACCAGAAGCAGGGGGGGGGCGGGGGGGGGGTACTAAAACGAACAGAGTGCTCGGCTCAGTTTGATGACATCATCATCTCAGGGTGACGTCATCATTGTTGCAGGGTGATGACATCATCTTTAAAGGCCCAGTGACTTGCGTACGATGTTCTGGGCGAGTTTGTAAAACTGCTCTCTGTCCTCGCGCCACATTTTAGAGGCGTCAACATTCGCTCCACTCTCATCGTTGGGTTCTGAAGAGGAGGAAGAGGAGGAGGAGGAAGAGGAGGAGGAGGAGTTTTAGCATCATCGGTTGTATTGTGAAAACACTTTTAAATGCTTTGGTTTTCTATCACAAACGTGATGAGCTGCGATGATCTCGTACCTGCCAACATACTGACCACCGACAGCAGGATCTTCTCCACGCTCTGCACCGGACTCCACCGCTCGGCGCTGCTCTCATATCCCATCGGATCGTCTCCTGGGGCGTGAAGGATGGAGATGCACACCCGCCCATCGGGGTAGACTGAAACAAACAAACTCAAAATTACTGAAAGCTGAGGCTTTTATTTTGAAAAATTCAAACTTAAAAGTTAAGATTTTCCTCTCTCTCCACTGTCGGTGGTATTAGTTCATTGTTGATTGTAAATAATAACAGCTCCTGTGTCTCCTGGATCGCCCCCTGGTGGCTGGCTACAGCCTCCAGGTTAGCAGATGGGACTTGTTTGCTTTTCTTCTTCATGCTTCAGGATCAAATGATAAAGTTAGAACAGGAATTTCAGTTCATGTCCACGCTGCTGCTGCTGATGACAGGTCAGCAGCGAGCCTCCCGTCCTCTAATCAGCTCGGAGCGTGTTCAGGCACTTTGTGACATCATGCCTCAGACTGCTGTCCAATAATCACAGCGCTAATGACAGCACGCTAACGACATGCTGGCGGCGTGTTGCGACAGGTGGAACGATGGTCGAGACGAACAGCGTCTCATCAGGTTTCTGTTGCTACAGTGAATAGACGTCACATGACTCTGGTCTACATGGTCACATAAAAACATTTCATTGTTTGTTGGGATCAGTGTGAACGTTCCTGTTGACGCACAGAACCGCTGTGACGTCACTCAGACGATTTAACAACTGATCAAAGAAACAATCAGAGCAATCGATGGAGACAAGAAGGGGCCGGCTGCCAGCTGGCGAGAGAACTTACTGTTGGGGTGAAACATGTCGCAGGTGAACCTCATCTTCGGAGGACTGAGAGGATAATCAGAGGGAAAACTGAGCAAGGCAGGAAACACGCCGCCTTCAAAACACGTGTCCTGAGGACCCCTGCAACAGAGACACAGAGCCAGCTCCTGTTAGAGAACACCACAGCAGGACTCTGAGAGCCTCGGTAGCTGCAGGTGTGAAACCACTGGAACGTTAAGATGTGAAGTCACATGATCAGTGTCTTCAGGCAAAAAGTGAGGAATTGATCTGACGTTTATCTGCAGGTTATTTCTAGAAAAACATCCTGTATCACTGCAGAGCTCATATCATGTTGCTGATGTCACAGTGTGTGTGTGTGTGTGTGTGTGTGTGTGTGTGTGTGTGTGTGTGTGTGTTGAGCCGCTGGTTAAATTGAAGGGCACACTGAAGCCGTTAACAACAAGAGCAGGTTCAGTTACACATAATGATGATGATTCAATGACATCACCCTCTGCAAGAGGAACGCACACACAAAGACTGAGAAGCACTGCTGTCAGCAACAACTACACACACAAACACACAATCATACAATCATTCCTACAAACTACACACTTCAAAGATTCTACTGTTTTATTCATTTTTATCTTAACCTGGACTGAACTGGATTCAGTTTTTTTTATTTTTAAGATAACATATAACATAAAAATAGAAATAAAAGTCCGAACCGTTGAGTGTGAGAATTGTTACAACCCTAACATCAATGTATGAATTAATAATCAGGTTGACTTATGAACCTGTGGTTGGTGAACACTGACACCTGCTGGTCACTGCTGAAGTGTGGACAAGTGAGTGTGAGTGTGAGTGTGAGTGTGAGTTTGTGTGTGTGTGTGTGTTTGTGTGTGTGTGTGGACACCTGAGCATCACCAGACTGATCTCAAATGTGTGACCCTTCACTAAACTGTGTGTGTGCGAGTGTGAGTGAGTGAGTGTGTGTGTGTGTGAGAGAAAGAGTGTGTGCGAGTGTGTGTGAGTGTATGAGTGTGTGTGCGAGTGTGTTCTCACATGATGAGGGCCTCCCACTCAAAGAAGTTCTCCTCATTGGCTGGACCTGCAGGAACAAGATCATCATTCACTGATTCTACTTCCTGTTCACGATGACATCACATGTTTTACTTTCACCCTCAATCCGATGTTTATTAATATTATTGATTATTTCCCTGAGACAGTCACCAGGTGTTACCATAGCAACGGTGTGACCTCAGTTCTCACCTGCAACGATCCCCTCAGGTGGATTCAGAGTCAGCTCTGAAACACAAACACACACAGGTTAGACTGAACAGCCAGGCCTGACCTTTGACCCTCTGAACCCTGAACTCGGTTTAAAAGCCACTGAGACCTCTATGACTGAGACCAGGTCTACATGAGGTGAACCCTAACCCACAGGTCGGACTGAACCGTCAGGCCTGACCTTTGACCCTGTGAACCCTGAACTCGGTTTAAAAGCCACTGAGACCTCTATGACTGAGACCAGGTCTACATGAGGTGAACCCTAACCCACAGGTCGGACTGCTGCTGCCTCACTTGTCTCCTTCAGCAGAGGAAACATAGATCCATCCTTTAGGAAACGAGGAGAAAATGACAAAATATTCCCATCGGACGAAGGCCTTTGCTCTGATGCTTACATTGAACAATGTCTGTTCTATTATATGGGCGAAGTATATATATATATATATATATATATGATATACATGATATAAATATGCATCCCATACTGCTGTTTCTAAACAGACAGACACATAAGCACGCAAAAAGAGAGAGAGAGAGACAGAGAGAGAGACCTTGTGGGCCAAGGAGAAGTGGTTAGGAAAGGAGATGATTAAGTGGTTAGGAAAGGAGATGATTAAGTGGTAAGGAGAGGACTAGTTGGTTAGGAAAGGAGATGATTAAGTGGTTAGGAAAGGAGATGATTAAGTGGTAAGGGGAGGACTAGTTGGTTAGAAAAGGAGATGATTAAGTGGTTAGGAAAGGAGATGACTAGTTGGTTAGGAAAGGAGATGACTAGTTGGTTAGGAAAGGAGATGACTCGTTGGTTAGTCTAGTCTACGTGTTAGCACCTAACTGAGTTAAATCTACACTTCAGTGGAACTTGGTTAAATATTGATTCCTCACTAACCTGAACAAACCACGTGTTTCCGACAGAGCCGTAAAGCACTTCGTCTTGTCTACGTCACGAGTTTCAGTAAGAATGTGAATGTAGCTGCAGTCACGTGATATTTGTGACGTGAAGTTGGGACAGGATCTGCGTCACTTTAACTCCATATCGATAATTACTAAACATCAGGCTCGAGTGTCGCGGAACGACACGTTAAATTGTGTCTTTATATGGAGTTTGGTGCAGTTAGCTTAGCAGTTAGCCTATTAGCTTAGCAGCTAGCCTGTTAGCTTGGCAGCTAGCCTGTTAGCTTGGCAGTTCGCCTGCTAGCTGACGCACGGTTCGGGTTCGGCTCACTCACGTTTATACTCCGCCATGAGTCTCTTCAGCGCGGTTCCGGCCATCGCGTTCCACCGGAGACTCAAAGAAACACAAATAAAAACACCGAGCTGCTCTGCGTCGCTTCCGCTCTGACGACTGCGCATGCGCACAGGCTCTTCTTCACGGGTCTGTACCGGCAGCTGCCTGTCGCAGTGCTGCCCCCTGCTGGACGGAGGTCAAGCTCCACGGGTCCTCATTGAGCAATAATAAATGGTAAAGTTTCAATTATAAAGGTTTAATGGTAAAGGTTAAATAATAAAATTCAATAATATTTTTTCAATTAATAAAGTTTCAAAAAATAAAGTTTCAAAAACCTTCACTCAGCAGCAAGAAATAATCCGATTAATAACCATATTCCTTGCCCTGTCTCCTTGCACTGTGTACCTGTACAACCGCTCCTTATACACTTACTTCACATCATATGTGATATGTGTGCATATAAACCATATTGATATTATATATCATTTTATACAATAATATTGTCTTTTGCACACTCTGTATACATATTCTTAGACTCATAGTATATTATATTACCTATTGTATAGTCAAATACTTATATTCATATTCATACTTCTACTATATATCATATCATACTCTCTGTATATTCTTGTTTACATAAGTCTATATACACATATTTATTTATGTGTACATGTTATAATTACTATTATTATATCACCCTTACTATTATTATTATATATACTGTTGCTGCCATTATTACCATATACTGCTTTTATATTGGTATAATTACTATCATATATAAATATATATTATGTTATATTATATACTATATATACTGTACTATTCTTATATACTGTCTAACAATACCATTACCATCATATCATCAGTACTTTTACCATCATCTTGCCACTGCACCTTATCTACCTATTTTATTGTATTTTTATCTTGTGCTTCTGTTTTTTTATTCTTTCTACCTTTTATTTTTAATTTTATTCTATTGTATTGTATTGTATTTTATTGTATTCAATTATACCGGCTGCTATGACAACTTAATTTCCCTTCGGGGATGAATAAAGTAATCTATCTATCTATCTATCTATATTATTAGTTTTATCCATCAGGGATGATTTTATCTTCCAGACCTACAACGACCTCACGTTATATAATTAAATGAAAGAAAGGCTGGTGCTCGTGGGAGGAGTCACAAGTCAAGACATAAGAGGAAAACTTATCCCAAAATAATGGTATGAAGATTGGCCCTAATTATGCAAATCAGTTTTTAGGAGTATGGGAGGAACAACACATTTTTAAAGAACCAATTTAAAGAAAAACTTAAAGATACGTTGATGATTTAATTTTGTATAAACAGCTCATATAAAATCTTAAATTGCGTATGGAACATGAAGTCTTGTTGCACCCACGGATCTCAAAGGACGAGCGAGGTTATCTGCACACCTCCATCTTTAGAAAAGCCACTGACCGAGACCCCCCCCCCCCCCCCCCATGTTTGCTCCCTGCTCACCCGAGGTGACTGTAATCACTGCTTGTCTCAGTGTTCGCCCGGATGAAGACGTTGGTCTCTTTTTATTTTAATGCTTCAAGCCCACTGAAATAAATCCTATTACATTTCCAAACCGTGTTGAGTCCCTGGATGATCAGGACATTATTTATGGACCTAAGTTTTCCTGTGATCAGCTGTGAACTCATGATGATCAATCACTGAGAGACACGGAGTGCTTCACTGTTATCTGTGAGACAAGGTCTGTTCTGTTTGCATATAAAACTGATAAAGAACATTTCATTATTCTGAGTGAAAACACAAATCTCATCAACCTCAGGTGCTTCAATTTATTTTCTGTCTTAATTATCTACATAATATATCATCACTTCATTAACAATGACATATGATTCAAATTCATTCATAACATAATTCAACATATTATTGTTCTAATAGAAGTTAGATGTATTAAAAAAAGATTGATCTCTTTTTATAATTTCAAACATTTAGATTAATTTAACAAATGTAATGATTTAAAGAAATTAAAAACAATAATACTGACATGTGACATTTATATGTGTATGATTCATTTGATCTTTGCTGAGGCAGAAAGACACAAAATAAACAAGTTTAAAATCTTTAAATGAAACTGTTGTGATTTCTTCACAGATGTTGGCGTGGGTGTTGGTGGATCAGCTGATCCTGATGGATCTGGATCAGGATCAGCTGATCCAGATGTGGATCAGGATCAGCTGACCCTCAGCAGTCTCTTCAGCTCGGTGAGGATCTGCTCCACCTTCAGTCCGTAGACCAGCGGGTTGCACACGGTGGGGACGATGAAGACGAGCAGGGAGCTGAGCACGGAGGCTGCGGGCGCGCCCCCGGCCTGCAGGCGGCGCTGCAGCAGCTCCACCCCGGCGGTCACGGAGTAGTTGACGAGCACGAGCAGGTGCGGGACGCACGTGCGCAGCGCTTTGCTGCTGTTCGTGCGCGAGTCGCGCGCACAGATGACGAGGATCCGGCCGTAGGTCACGAGCACGAAGAGCACGGGAGCGAGCATGGTGGCCGCGGAGCACAGCAGGCCGTACACCTGCAGCGGGAGCGCGCCCGGCGCGGCCCCGCCGCCGCAGCTCAGAGTGACGAGACTGTACACGTCACAGTAGAGTCTGCGCAGCCGCGTGCGGCAGAGCGGCAGGCTTGCCGCCTGCAGCGCGGCCCCCCCCACCAGCGCGGCCGGCAGCAGGAAGCACAGCAGCAGCAGCGCCGCTAGCGCGGCAGGCGACATGAGCGCGGCGGCGCGCAGCGGGCGGCAGATGGACACGTAGCGGTCCAGCGACATGGCGGCCAGCAGCATGAAGCTGGACGAGCCAAGTGACGACACCACGTAGGCCTGCGTCACGCACACCGGCCGCGGCACCGTGACGTGTCGCAGACCCGACGCCAGGTCCGCCAGCAGCCGCGGGTACACCGCCGCGCCGCCGCACAGCGAGTTCAGCAGCACCGCGGCCACGAGCACGAACATGGGCCGGTGCAGGCTGCGCTGCGACGCGATGACGTAGATCACGAGCACGTCACTGACCAGCACGAACACGTACAGCGCGAAGAACACGAAGAAGAAGATCCAGCGGTGCTCGGACAGCTGCGCGACCCCGTCCAGCGTCAGTGACGTCACAGCGGCCAGCGAGCTGTTCCACGTCATAGTGGAGTACAGAGAGAAGAGTGACGTCAGAGTGTTCAACAGGGAAACATCACAACAAACACAAGTGACAAAAAGAGTGAAAACATCAGAGTGAACAGTTACACACACGTTACACAACATGAGACACAACATGAGACACAACCTGGAGGACATGTGTCCTTCATGTGTCCACCTGCTGCGTCTCTGCTGCTTTTATCCGACTCTTCATCCTCAGTGGAGCTCATTAACACACGTGTCAATCATCAGCTTCATCAACATGTTTGTATGTGAACATGAAAACACTCATTAACACGAATGTGACAGATATGCATTTGAATCAATTATTAATTATTCCCATTATGATAAGTCTGGATGTTTGTCCTCTTAAAAACATATGATTGTACTGACTCAGGTATTTAATCAGTTTATTAATCTGTTCACTTACTTTAAATCAAACGGAGGAAACACAATGAACAAATCAAACACACCCTCCTTCCCCTCAGCTTCAACACAACTTCATACAAACTTTATCAAACACACACTGAGTAAAAACCAGTTTAGTTTGTTTTCAACAATAAGAGAAGGTTTGAATTTAGACTCAAGATTCAAAGTTTCCTCTACACAAACTTATTTTAGTTTTTTGTGGTTTTAAACGTACAAACAAATATCATGATACTGAGAAAACTACAGGCAGAGCAATGTATAACTACAGTTAATAACATACAAACAAACAAACATTTCTCCAACGTCTACTTTTTAGTTTGGTCCATGCAGGAGGTGAATGACCTGTACTGCAGCCGGACACCAGGGGGCGATGGAGACACTTTGGCTTCACATTAGGAAGCTGTCATGTCGTCCATGTTTATTTACAGATGAGTTTTTAAAACTGAATGAAACATTAACGTGTTTGAGTCTGAACGTTCAACAGGTTTAGCCCCGCCCCCTCCTCTGTAACGTTAAGGATTAATAATGTGAACTATTCAAATCAATTATCTGATGATCGTGTGTAGTTATTCACTTATTACGTGAATCTATTATAAACAGATTGATGGTTTCATGAACATGAACTTACCAAAGATATATTTAAAGAGCTCATAAGACAGCAGATTATTAGCATGTAAGCTAACTCTGTTGATGAGTCCCGCCCACACGCCATGTGGCCGGGTTGGGACGAGCTAATGCTAACATGTGATGAGCTAACCATGTTCTTATGACATCAACGTCATTATTGTGTTAACAACCATTATTCAACATGAAGAGTGGGTCAGCTGCAGTTTGTTGTGTTGTTCATTTGAGTCTGTTGAACGAGACCTTTGTGTGTTTATGTCTTTTTGTTTCCTATCTCTATCAGAGGGTTCTGTTCAGAACCTTTCAGCCACGGTGTCCTCGTCCTCCTGCACTGAACCCCGAGGGGTCAGAGGTCACAGAGACCACCACAGGTACGAGGGGTCAGAGGTCACAGAGACCACCACAGGTACGAGGGGTCAGAGGTCACAGAGATCACCAGGTGGGATAAACAACAGTGAGATGATGTCACCATGTTTGTCCTGAGACGGTTCGGACTAACGAGCTGCTCGTCTTAATGAGGCTGCTTAACGAGCTGCTCTCAGGTGACCTCATTAATGAACTGACCAGGTGTTTACAAACACCAGCCACTCACAACACACACACACACACACACACCTCACACCATATGTCAGCTGGTCATTGTCTTATTTCAATGAAAATATTTCCGTGTTTACTTTACACACATATATGTTTATATGTATATATATAAACATTATACATTATACATTACACATTACACATTATACATTACACATTATACATTATACATTATACATTATACATGCGCTGGTGTCCAGACGTCTCTGCGGTCGTCATGTGTTTGTTGAGGTTTGATGACATCACACACAAGGTTTGTTTGGTGATAAAAATTTATTTGGTATCTGTGAGTAACTACAGTCGTAGTGTTCTCATACATGTCGTCTGCTGTTCATCAAACTGATATATATATATATATATATCTATAAAAGAATCTACATACATCTAACACAAGATCAGTCGCTGTGAGTCACTGTTGTTTAGTGGGGGGGGGGGTAATAACTGTGACAAATTAAGTGCTGAATCTTCAACAAGACAAATGATAATATTATAATTATAAATCTGTGCATTAAATAAGTCTAAAAATAAAAAATCTTCCATCGAACACACAAACAGGCCCAGGTATGTTAAACAGATGATCACACACAAACACACACTAACACACACGTGTGACGTTTCAACACGCTTCTTTGGTTTTTGGTTGAAAACTGAATCAGCCTGAAAAGATTTTAAATAAATGGATTAAAGCACAAACAGCTGGAATGTGACAAAAACATGTTCAAAGATACGACTTGGACATTAGTGTGGACATGACACGTTCACACGCACACGTTTGCATCACGTCTGGTTTCTACACAACACACAACTACCATCAGATCTTATGACTGAAGTGTTTTTCAGTGATGTTACTATGAATGAGAACATGTGTAACTGTGATGAATCCAGAGCTCTGCAGTTCAAGCCTGAAGAGATCGTGAGCTCTGTGTCTTTAAAAGAAAACAACTGGACCCCCAACGATTCAACCGTCCAGTGCTGATGAGTGTAACTGGTGCTAAATCCCCGTAGCATGTAGCTACAGCAGCCGTTAAGGCCGGCGCATGCTTCTGCGTTTTCACGGGAACGAAGACGCAGGAGCCCTTCCGGGCCCCTCACGTTCCTTCCTACGTCCTTACGTGCGTCGGCCAATTTTTCTAACTAGACGGCAAAGCCCCGCAAGCGTCACCCGGCCGCGAGGGCTGTGATTGGTCAGCTGACTACATCATTTCCGGAGTCGCATTTCCGGTTCATGCCCGGAAACCACGGAAGATTTAGAAGAACGAATATGGACCACATAGAAGCGCACTTGGCAGAAGAGATCCGACACTATGTCCACTAGTAGAACCCGTCACTAACCGGCGGATTTTTCCGCCAGAAAAAGGCTCTGCGGAGCCGCCGTGGCGATGTAAATAAATCGCTCTTCTTCGTGCAACACACGAAGAAGAGCCGACTTCGACAAAAAACATTACTGCGCCTAGTGTTCTGGCGGGGAATTGCATGGCAACACGCGCAACGGTTGGAGAACCATGAATGAGAACGAGTCCTGCGTTACAGCTGCGTGCCTTCGGGCCCCTGACGACGCAGAAGCATGCGCCGGCCTTTAGCGTGTAGCTACTACAGCTAACGGAGCTAACGGCGGAGCTAACTTCCAGCCCAGTGCTGATGAGTGTAACTGGTGCTAAATCCCCGTAGCAGCTGCTTTAGCTACAGCACTAGCTTACAGATCCTATAACTACCTACAGGGCTGGAGAATTAGCGCATCTAAACAATGACATAAAAGATTATCCACAGGAGTCTGTCTGTGGGGTCAGAAGTGAGTCGTTAGATGTGTAGTCAGCCTCAGACTTCTCCAGACAGAGGCAGAGTCATTGACTGAGAACTGGTGTTGGAGTTTGTTTATTATCAAAGTCGGAGCACATCAATAATTAGCATAAACTGGTGATTTCTTTATTCTAAAACCAGAGCAGAAAGTTCAACTAATTGACAATTGTGTAATTAATTCACTCACTCACACAATACATTGAAGGCATGCCCTGTTTGGAACATTATTTAGACCTTATATGGGGATTAATTTTGTTTTTTATATATATAATATAATATATATTTTAATACTTAATTTCTGAGTTGTATAATGTGTTCTGTTTATTTATTTTGTCTGTTTTGTTATGGTTTGTTTATTTATTGTTCATCTGTATTATGTACCCTCAATCAAGGCATTGCTGCAAAAGAGCCGTGTGCTCAGTCAATTCTCCCTGAATAAATAATGATGATGATGATAATATGTCTGTGCATGACTCAAATTTTATTTTTATTTTTAGGACTGTACAAGAAACTGGTCAAGATTTCCCAGGACAAAGAATGTGTGAAACTGAAGAAGTGGCTTCGCAGCATAAAAAACCACATCTACTGGACAGCAGCTATGTCAACATCAGGGCCAGAGAGAGTGGCAAAGTGGAGCTCCATCCTCAACCATGTCCAAGACATCCACTCCCATGAAGACCCTGTTTCCCCCAGTGTTTGCATCCGCAACACACTTCTAGGGACAAGAGCAAATGGTTGACAGCAGGTATGTTCACCAAATTTGCATTGCAAATGTAAGGCTTGTATATATATATATATATATATATATATATATATAAAAAAAACATTCCAAATAACAAACGCCATAATGACTTTGAATCTATAGTTATGTTTCCCCCCCCTTTTTTTCAGGGACACCAGCCTTCTGCAGATCAGAGAAGGTGTTGACCAACAAGAGGGTTCTGAAAGATGTGGGGAAGCTGAGCCCTCACTACCAGACCTCGTCGTTGGAGTCTTTCCACAGCGTCATTCTGCGTTTTGCACCCAAAAACGTTGTCTTTCCTTTTCTTGGAATGTTATGCAGGTAACAGTACGATTATTTTTTCAAAGAAATGTATACCTATTATTTATTATACAAACTATTATACACGCATACACACATGCTCTTATTAATATTATTTTCTCCCCAAAGTCTCTACCTGGCAGCCCTGCATTACAATGAAAGTGCTGGGTGTCGCCAAGAAACATAATAAAGAATAAAAGGTGACACACAAATATAACGTGTTCCTTTGTTTACAGTATGGCTACTGATGGCACAAAGTGTATTTTTATAATCAATGTTTTTATTATACTTGGTATTTTTGTATTTATTACCTCTGTCCCAGCCAGTACATTTAATAACTATGTTTGAAAAGCTCTGTGGCATTCTGTCTAGCAATCTTTCTGACAATAAAAGTGACTCCAGCCATCATGGCCATGGACGACAGGCGCCCGATGGCTCGCACGGCGTGACCCGTTTTCTACCACAGAAGAAGAGACGGTCAAACCAACACCACCTCAGAGGGTTTTCCTGTAACAACACAGATGTTCGGTGTCTACCTGCCACTTCCTCCTCAGGATGTACTTCTTCATCCGCTCCTTCGACAGCTGCTTGGCCTTCATGGTGTTGGTGTCCTGCTTCAGCCACGGGTGATCGAAACACTGAGCGCAGGTCAGCCGAGCTCTGATGGACAAAAACAGTTCAACATGTTTGAAGTGAGTGGGCGGAGCCTTACGTTCCCAGTCTCTCCTCCACGTCGTACAACTCCCTTCACCTTCACGTCTGCTCGGATGCTAACGTCTCTGTAGTCCGGCTCCTTCTCCAAGTCTGAGCACACAGAGGTCTTGATACTTTTAATCTTGATAATTGTCCCAAATATAAGGCCGACAAGGCAGAATTAACAAGGTAAATATAAAATAAAACAAAAGAGCGAAAAAACAAACACTTGGAAATCAGAAAATAAATAGGCACATTGGCCCAAACAAATAATTACATTAACAATATACTTCTAAGAAAACGCTTCTCGGGAGAGCTCTTAGACTTACGTCCTTCCATCAGCACCTCCCCTTACAAAATGCACAGACCAGCTTAAATGGGACCTAACCCCGCCCCCACAATTGGAACAAACCAACAGAGTATCATACACAGGGGTGTCACAGGTAAGGCAATCCCTGAAGCTTTAACAGATTATACAACAAATTCCCTGTAATATGGAATTAATGTGAGATTTTAAACTAAATAAACAGAACATTTATAACACAAGACATTGTATGGCGTGGTGATTTTAACAGAAAACCGACGGGTACAAAGGTATTTAAACTGTAGCGGTGTAATGGTTGAAGGAAGCTCCGTGCACTATGCAGGGAAAAGTTTGGATGAACAATGGACGGGTTAACAAACGTAAACACGGTATTCCCCCACACCCCCCATCCCACGCCTGCATCGTCCCCCCAGTGTGACAGGCGGGTCTGGGACCAGCGCCCTCTGGCTGCAGGACCGGATGGCTGCTTGTCAGGCTGGCTTACCTCCATCCCCCCCCTCCCCCCTCCCCGTTGCAAGTCATGTTTAAAATGTTTGTGCTTATGTGCTGAGGTTTTTCTTGCTGTTCCCACACTGTTCTCCTCTAGGAGCAGAGTCTGGGGGTTGTGTGTTTTTCTCTCCTCCCTCCCCTCATGTTCTGCTGTAATCTTTCAACCTTTCTTTACATTTCGTTGCCTCTGTACTTGTACTCTGTGTAATGACAATAAATTGAATCCAAAATCCAAATACGGACCCGGACAACAGACATGCAACACATTCAGTTAACCTTTGTAATGATTACACGTGTAAGCGGGCAGTGTATTACTGCCGTGACGGTCGCCGTCGTACAGTGTTCCAGATGAACACTGTTCCAGGACGTCAAACACACCCTGTGTGTAGTCTCAGTGTGTATTTTACGACAGGTGGTGGAGTACAGAGACCGATGTCGGCGTCTTGATCTTCAGATGCAGAATCAACACACACAACTGATCAACACTGAGGTCACACACACTAACGCGCCGTGTTCCCGTGTGAACGGAGCGGCGGGTTTGAACGTTTCCTACGTCATCATCAGTGCCGGTGACGTCAGCGTTCGCACTGCAGCTTCAGGTCAACACTTTGCTCACGGTAGTTTCCGGTGTTAGCTCAGATTAAAGACTACGTTAAATGCTGTCAGAGGTGCATCCTGGCTAAGACACCTGAGCCCTCCGCCAGAGCTCCTCTCGCAAGTATCAGGACCTCAGCTCCTATGGAGTTAGTGTGTTTAGATTTCTGGAGCAGAAGACAGCAAACAGTGTTCAGTTGATGTTCTCGTTTTGACAGATCACTTCACAAAGTTGGATCACGCATTTCCATGTGCAAATCAGACAGCAAAGCAGGTTGCTAAACAATTGTGGGATAATGTCTTTTGTGTCTATGGGTTTCCAGAGCGCATCCACACAGATCAGGGGGCCAATTTTGAAAGTGAGCTTATAGCAGAACTACTCAGGTTGTCAGGAGTCTCCAAGTCGCACACTACAGCATACCACCCAATGGGGAATGGAGGAACTGAGAGATTCAATAGGTCCCTGGGTAATATGCTTCGTTCGTTGCCATTGAGAGAGAAGACTAAGTGGCCACAACAATTACAGACTCTAACTTTGTCATATAACGCAACAGTGCATGAGACGCCTGGATACGCTCCCTTCCATCTCATGTTAGGCCGTGTTCCGAGACTCCCTGTTGATGTCATGTTCAGGCAGGTGTTACAGGACCCTGTGGTTGTTGACTATAGCAGCTCTGTGAATACACTGCTGTCCCATCTCCAAGAGGCAGTAACTATTGCGCAAAAACATTGCATCACAGAGCAGGAAAAACAGGCCAGGGGTTATAATCAAAAAGTCAAAGGAAACTCCATCAGTAAGAGATCACAGTCTCTTCTTACCCTGTTTTAGAGGGGTTCTTTTTGTTTATTTTTTTTCCAGTATATCTTATTGGTTTGAGATACTGTAATTAATGTTTTTCCCCCGAAGTATTCATATACCATGTTTGTGTTTGATTCAATTGACTCTAAGTAAATTCTAAACCACACCAAACAAATGTCTACAAAATAAAAACCGTTGGTTCTTCAACACGACTTTTTCACTCTGGTTTAATTCAATCACACATTTCAACTGTAACTGAAATCAAATAAAACTTTTATGTAAAAAAAAAAACCCCTGTTACATTTGATATATTTATTTCTTTAAAATCGTCTTTATTTACATTTCTGTATTATCTTATTTATGCTTAAAATGCTCCTTACTACCTGGTATCAATATTCTGTAAATGTATTTAGCTTATTTTAAATATCAAGTTATATATATTTAATGTCTTCACTTTAACATTACAGTTACAGTGAATATGTTGTGTTTAATTCATTGATATTGACTGTTAAAGGTAGGATGTATATGAGCGGCTGAGCTCGGTGGAAAAAACTCTCAGGAGGACTTGGAGATGAAGGTGTAAGAGGGAATTTTTATTGTCCCAAATATAAGTCCGACAAGGCAGAATTAACAAGGTAAATATAAAATAAAACAAAAGAGCGAAAAAACAAACACTTGGAAATAAGAAAATAAATAGGCACATTGGCCCAAACAAATAATTACATTAACAAAATACTTCTAAGAAAACGCTTCTCGGGAGAGCTCTTAGACTTACGTCCTTCCATCAGCACCTCCCCTTACAGAATGCACAGACCGGCTTAAATGGGACCTAACCCCGCCCCTTACAATTGGAACAAACCAACATAGTATCATACACAGGGGTGTCACAGGTAAGGCAATCCCCGAAGCTTTAACAGACTATACAACAAATTCCCTATGGCTGGAAAAAATACCCGGCAACATATTTACCAAACAATTGCTTCAAGAAGGCATAGCCAACTAATAATAGAACAGCATAAACAATATTAGAACACCGCGGGTTCACTTCCGGTTACCCTGGAAGTCGAGCGTCTATTTACTTCCGCATCACGGACTGCTCGCCTTTCACAAACAAACCAAGACGCGACACTGAACGGTAAGACAAACGCTGTGTAATATGGAATTAATGTGAGATTTTAAACTAAATAAACAGAACATTTATAACACAAGACATTGTATGGCGTGGTGATTTTAACAGAAAACCGACGGGTACAAAGGTATTTAAACTGTAGCGGTGTAATGGTTGAAGGAAGCTCCGTGCACTATGCACTGAAAAGTTTGGATGAACAATGGACGGGTTAACAAACGTAAACACAGTATACGGACCCGGACAACAGACATGCAACACACACAGTTAACATTTGTAATGATTACACGTGTAAACGGGCAGTGTGCACCGTCACGTTGACTTATTTTGCGTTTATATTCAGTTAGATGAGTTAACGTTGCAGTGAGTTCATCCCAACGACAGGTGTCGCTGTGGGGATTTGAACCGGAAGTTCTCGGTGTCTTCTCTCGGCCCCTCGAGGCTCTTAGCTGAGTGTCCCGCGGGGTCCGAAGCCTTTACTTTGAAAAAATTAGAGTGTTCAAAGCAGGCCCGGTCGCCAAAGCTAACGGCTCCCGTTTGAGAGAGAGGAAAGGAGAAGGAGGATGGAGATGGAGATGGAGTTAGAGAAGAAGAGAACAAAGGAGCTGACTGAGGAATTGAGGGAGGTAGAGTTTGAAAAGTTCATGTTAGAGAACAGTAACAGGGTGTTAAAGGCACAGAAGGTGGAGCTGCAGGAGAAGCTGTGGTGGGCGGAGAAGGACATGACGGGGCTGAGAGAGGAGGTGCAGAGGGAGCGGAGGAGGAGGAGGGAGGAGGTGCAGAGGGAGAGGAGGAGGAGGAAACGTTGATTAAAAACTTGGTTGTGAGAGGAAACGTTCCAGACGTTCCGTAGTGAAATGAGGAGTATAACTCGTTTTGTCTTTCTAAAGGAGAGGTGGCGTGTCTGAGAGAGGAGCTGGAGGAAGTGATAACCAAGAGAGAAAGGTGCGAGGAGGAGAGTGAGGCGCTGAAAGAGAAGATGGAACGACTGACAGAGGAGGTGGAGGAGCTGAGGAGAACAAGGACGGAAGAGAAGGAAGAGGGAAAGAAGGAGAGAGAGGCCTGGCAAAGAGAAAGGGAAGGTCTGAATGAGGAGTTGGGGACGAGGGATGGAGAGGTGGAGGCCCTGAGGAGGCGCAAAGAGGGATTGACTGAGGAAAAGGAGGAGAGACAGAGGGAGGTGGAGAGACTGACGAGGGAGGTGATGGACAGGGATATGCAAATCAGCCAGATGATGGAGAGAATACAGCGAGCAGAGAGAGAGAGGGAGAACCTGGAGGAGGAGGTGAAGAAGACAGAACTGAGTTTGAGAGAGGAGGAGGTGAAGAGGGAGGAGAGGAGGAGAGAGATCGAGGACCTGTGTGACCGGCTGGAGAGATTAGAAAGAGAGAAGGACGAGAGAGAGGGGGAGGTGGAGAGATGCAGGATGAGAGTGAAAGAAGTGGAGGAGGAGATCAACACACTGAGAAAACGAGAGGAGGGAGAGAGAGAGGAGGTTGAGAGACTGAGGGGCAGAGTGGAGGAGGTGAAGAGGGACAGAGAGGAGGAGAGCAAAAAGAATGAGAGATTGAAAGAGGAGAAGGAGGAAGCTGTAGGAGGACTGTCGGAGACGCTGAAGGAGAAGGTGGGGGAGATGGAGCTTCTGAGGGTGAGGCTGAATGTGGCAAAGGAGGAGTGTGAGGAGGTGAAGGAGGAGGTGCAGCGGAAGGAGTGCAGCCTGGAACGACAGATGAACGCCGTGAGAGAGAGGGAGGAGGAAGTAGAGGAGCTGAAGGAGCGACTGAGGCTGTTGGAGGAGCGGGAGGAGGAGGGATCGAGGGAGCGAGAGGAGGTGAAGGAGAAACTGAAGCTGATGCAGGAGAGAGAGGAGCGGCTGGAGATCCTGCTGAGAGAAACACGAGATATTCTGGAGGAGGAGAGAAAGGAGGGAGGAGAAAAAGACGAAAGGATCTCCCTCTTGGTCAAAGAGCTGAAGGAGGCTCAGTCCGAGTCCGATGGAGTGAGGAGGAGAGAGAGAGAGGGCAAGGAGGTAAACAACAGGCTAGAAGAGGAGGTGAAGGAGTGGATGGAGAAGGTAGAGCTGAGTACCAGGGAGTCATCAAAGATCAGTTGTCTTCTGAAAGAACGAGAGGAGGAGGTGCAACAGCTGATAGAGGAGAGGGAGGAGGAGAAGGAGAAAGTGAAGGAGGAGGTGAAGCTGATGCTCTTGGTCAAAGAACTGAGAGACTCTCTTCAGCGGATGGAGATTCACGCTCTGAAGGTAAAGAGAGAAACTCCTCCTCCTGTTTGTTCTACTCATCCAGTTTCTTATCATTCTGTTCCTTGCGCTGTGTGTCCCTCCTGTCGTCCTGTAGGGGGCGCTGGAGAGAGAGCAGCTGGACCGACAGAGAGCAGAGGAAGAGGCTGCAGACTAGAGACTCTGCAGAAGGTGAAGGTCGACTGAGGCTGTTGGAGGAGCGGGAGCAGGACGGATAGTTTTTTTTATTCATAGTTTTAAGTTAAAAAGGGTTTTGTATTTATTGATATTTAGAATCTACTTTAAACAGTTAATATATTTGGCAAAAAAAACAACTTTCTTAAATGTAGTCAAGCATCGTTTTGTGCACTTTTTTGAAAAAAGTATCTGTTCAGTTACATTTGATATATTTATTTCTTTAAAATCGACTTTATTTACATTTCTGTATTATCTTATTTATGCTTAAAATGCTCCTTACTACCTGGTATCAATATCCTTTAAATGTATTTAGCTTATTTTAAATACAAACGTTTAAATCAAGTTATATATATTTAATGTCTATTCACTTTAACATTAGTTACAGTGAATATGTTGTGTTTAATTCATTGATATTGAGTTATTTTGCGTATATATTCAGTTAGATGAGTTACAGTTGCAGTGAGTTCATCCCACCTGCAGGTGTCGCTGTGTTGAGTTGAACCGGAAGTTCTCGGTGTCTCCGCGCTCAAAGCTAACGGCTCCCGGTTGAGAGAGAGGAAAGGAGGAGGAGGATGGAGATGGAGTTAGAGAGGAAGAGAAAAAACGAGCTTATTGAGGAATTGAGGGAGGTGGAATATGAAAAGTTCATTTTGGAGAACAGTTACAGGGTGGGTGTGGCACAGGAGGAGGAGCTGCGGAGGGCGGAGACGGATATGACGGTGCTGAGAGAGGATGTGTGGAATGAGCGGAGGAGGAGGAAGAACCTGCAGGGGGAGCTGTTAGGACTAACCCAGCAGACCGTGGAGGTGGAAGTTCTCGGTGTCTCCGCGCTCAAAGCTAACGGCTCCCGGTTGATGTGACCGTCGTTAGTCGTAAGAGTTGGCCACCACCAGGAACTTCTGCTCCCAGTCGACCGCACTAAACAGTGTTTTCAACAGTGCTGGGTTTCCTGTGAAATATCCTTTCACAGCACACAGATGAAGCTGGGGTACAAAGAAAAGATACCCCCCGCCCCCCCAATAATCTAGAATAAATTGCAAGCAAACGCACAATAAAGTCCCAAGACAAGTACATGTGAGGGGGAATCCATTGCGTTTCGCGGCCCGTTTATTTTGAATCACACAGTCACGTGGTTCTGCCGGCTCGCGAGGCTTCGAACGTCATCACATACGTCATCAACACAAGCCTCGATACGCGCTTCACACAAATCAACCCGATTACTCGACACTCTTCGAAGCTTCGACACGGGAGGACACATCATTACAGGTATGTCACGGTTGTGACCGTCGCTCGGTCTCCGTGTTTCCGTGGGAACGGAGCGAAGCGGCTGGTTCGAACGTTCCCTACGTCATCATCAGTGCCGGTGACGTCAGCGTTCGCACTGCAGCTTCAGGTCAACACTTCGCTCACGGTAGTTTCCGGTGTTAGCATGCTAACCGGCTAACCGGTCTGTGATGATGGAGCTTCTCACACCGGGGCACAGGTCAGAGGTCACCGTCACTCTACGTCACCAGCCGCGTTATCAAACCACGTAGTGATAATAAACTAAACTGAAATAAAACTGACTTGTCATAAATATCAATATCAAGTGAGTTTATATAAAAGATCTTAAAGTCAGTGTTTCCATGGTGACGGGTCTCAAGATCAGACTGAGCTGTGATTGGTCAGTGAGTCCAGATCTATAAACGAATCAATAGAAATAATCAACATGTGAGTTGTTTTCATCACATTTAAAACATCCAGAGGGAAACAGGCTGTGGATTCTGATCCTGGATCAGATGCAGATCCTCAGGAGGTCACCTGATGATCTACTGAGGATACTGAATCCTTCAGGTTCCAGAGCTGATCTGTGACCAGCAGCAGGAGGTCACCTGATGATCTACTGAGGAGACTGTGAACCCTTCAGGTTCCAAAGCTGATCTGTGACCAGCAGCAGGAGGTCACCTGATGTTCTACTGAGGAGACTGTGAACCCTTCAGGTTCCAGGTCTGATCTGTGACCAGCAGCAGGAGGTCACCTGATGATGCACTGAAGGGACGCCGCCATGGAGCTGCAGGAGAGGGCGGAGCTCCAATGGGAGGTGTGTTGTCTGCAGGAGAAGCTCGCGGAGAGGGAGGAGCTCTGAACGACAGGGTGAGGAGGAGGAGGAGGTCATGTGATCATCAGAGCTTACATCTCTCTCTCTCTCTCCAGCTGTGCCGGTCAGTGTCCCCCTCGCTCGCCCTCTCGGAGAGAGAGGGAGGCCAGACAGGCCCTGCTCATCCACCGGCTGCAGAACAAGGTGAGATATGAGATATGATTTCATAAATCTGTTACCATTCTGCATTAACGTGTCTGAAAACAACTGTGTTGTGTATGTTGTTGACAGTGAACACAAACAGTACTCGAGTCAAAGTATTGTTACGTTATAATCATAATACTCATAAAGTACTTGAGTAAGAGTAAAAAACTATTAGAATAGTGAGTAACTTCATTAGAACGATTGGGTTCAACAAGAAAATGAGAGGTAATAATAATGCAAAGTGCTCATTGATTGTGATAAGTGAAATATTAAAAACGAGGCAACTATCCAAACACATGTGTTACTGCCCACAGCCGGCTGGTGATTGTCTTCTTACATTAACCAACAATGTTTCCAACAATATTTAAACTATTCATTTCAACTTCATTCAAGGACGTTTCATTCAGTCGCCTTTTAATTGTGTTATTTTAATTGTGTTGTATCGTCTTCAATCTGCAGCTTTGTCCGTCTCTGTCATAACAAACATGTGACAAAGAAAACGCACACGTTAGCCAATCGGCTGTTTGTAATGTCAATAGATCACCGTTATTATTTATGACCTCATCTGAGTCACGTCAGGTTTTCATCTGCATGAACAGCCTTCAGAAGCTAGAGTAGATGTGTATGCAGGATTATAAATACGAGTATATAATATGAGTCACTTTTCCATGATCATACCTCAGTCATGGGTCCCATGATGCTTCTGATCCGTCTCCCTGAACTCCGCCTTTCTTGGCAAACACCTGGATTGGGTCTGAGTGAGCATCCAGCTCAGAGAAGAACTTTGACTCTAAATGGATCGTTGTGATTCTCTTGAATTCCACACACACCTACACATTGAGAAAAAGACAAACATTTTTTGATTTCAGTGGTACATGTTGGATTTAGCAGGTCAGACTGAAAACACGTGTTTATCAATATTAGTTTTCTCCATACAAATTCCACTGTCACAGCCAGTGAATCCTTACCAGTTTATGAATTACATCAGAGTCTGCAAATAGGTGTCTCTATATATCTCACACTGTAAAAAGTCAAAGGGGATGTTCCTTCACAGTCATTTACCTCATGCACATGGAAGAGAGCCGGCCACCTGGGTTTGAAATCAGCTTTCATTGGTGCCTCCCCAACTACTTCCAATGGACTTGCAGTCTCAGAGAACTACAAATGGACAAAGGTTTCAGCTGCTCTGGCTAACAAAAAGAACACTTGGCAGATATACTTCTATAAAGGAACTTTATGATGGCCTCCTTTACCTGCATTCACACGCAGGTTGGACAGCAGACACAGGGGCAGTCAGGACGCTCTTGTGCTCAGACAGCAGGCACAGCACACTTTGGCATTCACACATTTCTGTAGTAGATTTAGAGAGATTGATCAGTTAACATGAAGTTATCATTCAATAACTGGAAAAACACTTCCACACACACACACACACACACACACACACACACACACACACACAGGCGAGAGCTCGATGCAGAGGTAGAAACAGGTGAGTGTAAGGAGGAGAGAGGGAGATATGGAAACACACTAAGGGAGGAAGAGAGAGATAGAAAGGCTAATGCAAAGCACAACGAAATACTTAAAACATACTATATAGACATTTTATTTGACCAGGCAATGACCTGTTCATGTGTGGTTATTATAATTCCATCAGCAGGTTGAATAGCAGAGCAGGAGCTGGCAACAAGGATCCATCTGATTCACCGTTAAACTGGGGGGGGGGTGTTCAGTGGACACGTGTCTGCATGAGTGAGTCACGTGCTCCGCCATGCTCCACTCGTATTCACTTCACTCGACGCATGCGCAGTGCAACAGTTTAACTTTGTTACACAGTTATCTACAAAAGAAAAGTAACATATTACTAAACTAGTTTTATACACTAAATTAACCATTAACAACTTTAACACTAACAGACACAACAACACAACTTACCCAGAGCTGGACAATCTGCTTCTGAGGTAAAACAGGGTGCGCCACTCCTAATCCCCGGAAGTTCCGGTTGTGGGCCTTCAAAATAAGACAAACACGGCAAAATAAAAGAAATATATATAAAAGCTGAGACTGCAGTTCCACGTTGGACAGGATTTTACTAACAACATATTTACACCGTTACACTCATATAAAAGTATTTGAGTAACTATTTCTAAAGCTATATAAGCTAGCAACACAAAACACCGTGTAAACTCGCCATGTGCGACGGACGACTTGCTAAGTTTGATAAAAACCCGCTAACACCGAGTGAAGTGTCCACTGAGGCCCCCTGGAGGCTCGGGGGGGAACAGCAGCTATTTAGGTTTAAAGCTTCGAACTCGTTTCCAGTAGAATCTGGATTCTGTGTGTGTGTGTGTGTGTGTGTGTGTGTGTGTGTGTGTGTGTGTGTGTGTGTGTGTGTGTGTGTGTGTGTGTGTGTGTGTGTGTGTGTGTGTGTGTGTGTGTGTGTGTGTGTGTGTGTGTGTGTGTGTGTGTGTGTGTGGTGTGTGTGTGTGTGTGTAGTGTGTGTGGTGTGTGTGTGTGTGTGTGTGTGTGTGTGTGTGTGTGTGTGTGTGTGTGTGTGTGTGTGTGTGTGTGTGTGTAGTGTGTGTGTGTCTTCATCAGGCTCAGTTGCTGTCTGTGTGGAGCTCTGTGGTTTCTCTGAGACGAGTCTGTCACTCTGTCAAGACTTATTTCGCTTGTTTCTAATTGTTTCCCATTGTATTTTATTTATTTTTTCTCCATTGCCTTATCTGAAAGAACATTCTCAGTTATTATTTTGTTTGGCATTTAATGTTTAATCAGGAGAAAATGACACACAATGTGGGGAGGGGAGAATATATTCCTACTGGTGATTCTGGACTTCCTTCTGGGAGGGGAAGACTTTGAAATGAGCTGTGTAACACTCCAGCTAGACTTCCAGGCGATGTGGGCTCACCAGCCTTTAGCTCCACCAGATTATCCAAGAGTCTAGTTCCAACCAATAGACCCGCTGAGATGCTTTCAACAAGTCCAGATATTAGTGATCCAGCTCTGAATCATCTCATCACACACATGGCCCAGCAGGTGGGGCAGACTCTCTCAGCTCAGTTAAAGGGGGGGGGGGGGGGTGAAGGCAGATGAGGGCGCACAGGTTCAGAACTCAGGTGCAGGCCAGACACTCACTGACTCTCTTAACCTCACTGGAGTGAAGCTAGTCATGCAGTCCCATGTGAGAGAGCCTCCTGTTTTCAGAGGAGATGGTTCAGACAATCACTCTGTAAATGAGTGGGAGGAGCTTATGGACACATATTTGAGGAAGAGGGGTGTCGGCTTGATGTGCAGTATGAAGAGATTCAATCCAAGCTAATGGGTAAAGCTAAAGACGTAGTGAAGATAACCTTACGTAGCAACCCATCACTGAAACCCCAGGAGAACCCAAAAGCGATAATGAACATTCTGAAACAACATTTTGGTGATGCAACATGTTCAAGTATGCCTCTTGCTGACTTCTATAGCACAGTGCCTGTATCAGGAGAGAACCCAGTGGAATATTGGATTCGCCTTAACAAGGCTGTCGACGCAGCTGAGGAGGGCTTGAGGAGACAAGGGCGACACGTCGAGGATCCTAGTCGAGAGGGGACCATGATGCTCGTAAAGTTTTGTCCAGATCCCTCTCTTGCTGCAGTGTTAAAGTTCAAAGCACCAGACAAGTGGACCGCTAGTGAGATACAGGAGCATGTTGATCGTTATCAAATTGAACTTAAGGAAAAGTTGTTTACCGAGCCAAGTTTCCTTATATCAGCTAGAAATGTGACAGCTCACGCTCAAACAACTGCTGTGGATGTGTCAGCTTCAGCCAGCTGTGCAGTGTCGCCTCCTGTCCAGTTGGAAGTTAGTGCCACACCTAACTCTCAGATTGATGACAATTGCATTAAGACTCTCATTGGCCTCCTCGACCGTACACTTGCTCAAAACAATCAGAGACACAACTGAAGCTCAGAGCTCCTTTGATGATTCTGAAGAGCAGTCTGATTCAGTGGATCTTGTCAATTCTTTGGGGGAGGAGGGTTCAGAGGGTAGGACAGGTGCTCGGGTGCTGAGTGGAACAGGAGAAGCCATCAGTCGCAAACCCTGGGTTAGTGAAGAGGCAACAGAAAAATCAGACGCTGTGAGATGTGTTGTTGTTCTCGTCTCTGACGCTGAGAGAAGGAAAACACGTCGGACTTGACCTCTGTGTTTTTAGCTCCGCCCCTGCAGACGCCGGCTGATGACATCAGAGGATCAGACTCAGTCAAACGCACCTCGTCAGGTGTCTCAGGTCAGACTCCGCCTCCCTCATCATCTCTGCTGTAAACACAAACAGCACCAAACTTCATTTATAAAAGTTTGAACTTTTCTTTTACATTTAAAAGTTCCTTACAAGAGTCAGTGTCGATGTTTGAACCACGAGACGGGTGATGTCATCACACAGGAAGTCTCGAGCATCAACTCAAAGGTCAAAGGTTGAATCAGACTGAGGTGGAGCAGCTTGGACTTTCAGCCCCAGCGTGTCCGTCCTCAGCAGAATGTCCCTGAGGACGTGGGACAGAACCCAGGGCCGGACCCAGACGGCATGGGGCCCGAGCAGAGGAGCCTCTGCAGCTGCACATTAGTGTCTGATATTAATCATACCATGTTTGTGTTTGATTCTATTGACTCTAAGTAAATTCTAAACCACACCAAACAAATGTCTACAAAATAAAAACCGTTGGTTCTTCAACACGACTTTTTCACTCTGGTTTAATTCAATCACACATTTCAACTGTAACTGAAATCAAATAAAACTTTCAGGTAAAAAAGAAAAACCCTGTTACATTTGATATATTTATTTCTTTAAAATCGTCTTTATTTACATTTCTGTATTATCTTATTTATGCTTAAAATGCTCCTTACTACCTGCTACAATATTCTTTAAAAGTATTTAGCTTATTTTAAATACCAAATTGGTTCACTCGTGGGCTGAAGCTTCATGGTGCTTAATTTGCTCCACTGCGCCATCAAGTGGACAATAAATGGCAGGCAGCGCTCTATATACAGGTGCATCTCAATAAATTAGAATATCATGGAAAAGTTCGTTTATTTCGATAATTCAATTCAAAAAGGGAAACTCATATAGTATATAAATTAATTACACAAATAATTAAATGTTTAAAGCGTTTATGTCTTTACATGTTGATGAATATGGCTTACAGCTGATGAAAACCCCAAATTCAGTATCTCAGAAAATTAGAATATTACATAAGACCAATAAAACATAGGACAGGCAGTTTCTTTTTTTCTGCAAACAAACGCAATATAACAATATAAAGTCCCAAGTCCACACAATGTGAGGGGGGGGGGGGGGGGGGGGGGGGTCCATGGCAGCCGGCTCGCACGGCTTTGATCGTCACCACCTACGTCATCAACACAAGCCTCGACACACGCTGCGAAGCTTCCACACGAAAGGACGCATCACCAGCTGCAGTGAGTTCATCCCACCTGCAGGTGTCGCTGTGTGGAGTGGAACCGGAAGTTCTCGTGTCTCCGGGGTCAAAGGTGACGGCTCCCGGTTGTTGTGAAAATTGACACGCACTATGGCGACAGTAAAACTAAGTAAATCTATGTGATGGAAATTCCTCTTGTGATTTGAAATAAGGAAATTCTCAGACTGGAGTTGCCTTTGAGACATTTTAATAGTAAGCTCTGCAGAAGTTACACAACAAGCACGGGTGCTCAAAGTGGAACTGGCCCCAAGTTCACAAAAGCCAGAAGTTGTAGAAAGAGGCGTTTCACAAAACATAACATGAGAAAAAGACATGAAATCATCATCTGTGTCTATCTGCTGTGTCCGTCCGCTGAATCAGTTGGAAGAAAACATCACCGAATAAGGGCAGGAAGAGGAAGGAGGGCTCCTCCAGGAAACACATACATGATCATTTTAATATTAATGATTCATTAAATGGACTTAAAAGCCTGCCCGTTGCAAATATGATGATCAATACTGCTGTGGAAAATTGATTTGTCCACTATAGACCTAATGTCACAGTTCACCAGGAAGGAAAAGGCCCATTAAAAGTTATAATTAGCTGGTCATGTTTGGAGAAATGAGGAATTTGGTAACACATAGCGACCTCTGCTGGTCACTATTTCAATACATATATTTAATCAAGCTACTTATGTGTGCTGCTCAAGATATTTTATGTCAAAAAGAACATAAGTCATTCATTTATGTTGCAAATACATAGATTTATTGATGCATTCATTAATTTACAAGTTTTTGTATATCTATTTTATCTTAACAAACTATTTTCTATAAAAGAAGGATTGCATGAAACCAAAAGCAGTCATTTTTTTGTAATTTTGCATTTTATTCTGACCACAAAAACCGAAAGACGGTTATTTTTCTAACGATAATATAATATCCCTCCCAGCATCATTACATTAGGAAACATCCAGCTGCATCAGTTGTGAAGACAAATACTCACACACACAAGTTGTGTGGTGAGAGCTAAGAGCTGAAATCTCATTCACAAGGAGAATGAGTGAAGGAGTCGAAACCAGACAGAGTCCAAATGATCCAAAGTGTCAGTTTGTGTTGAAGAACCATCACAGAGCAGATTAATGAAGTAATAACACACAAGTACATCACAAGACATTTCTAGTTTCTTTCACTGTAAAGAAACAATAGACAGAATCATCCAAATATTCATGAATGCATTAATGTTATAAGAATCACTATTGACACAATAACTGTTTTTCTAATGCCAGGATGTGTTCTCTCTCTTTCACTCAAGGTAGAGGAAGGAGGACTCTTCCAGGAAACACACACACACACATTAATGATCACATTTCCACACACTTAATATAGGTTAAAAAACAATCATTCCAGTAAGGGCGCATGCATTACATTTCTTTATGCTGGATATATGGTGCTGTCTGGTAAAAGTGTACAGTTGCAACCAGGAATCTGTTTTGTAAAAGCTTGCCCTGTGCTGTGGGTCTTTGTGATTCCCTTAGTATAAGACATACTCAGCTGTAATGTTATAAACCTGCCTAGCAACTCATTACATGTTCCTTCCGATGGAGACTCTCCCTGTGTCTGGTGTTAGTTAGACATTCTTGCCGGGCTGCATACAGTTCCTGATGCTCTTTACACACAGACGCACAGTTTAAGCATATAATCAAACAAAGGCTAGTTTTTCTACATCACTCATAGTTATGGTTTAACTGCGTACAGTGATAGAGGCGTGTACACGTGCAGACATGAAACTTTAGCGCATGCAATAAAAGTGAAAGTCACATTTTTAAAGCTCAGTTTTTGTTTTCTTGTCGGAACGTTTCTCCTCCTTGTGGAAAACTTTCCCATCAGCCTGTTTTTTCCACCTCAAGGTGACGCCACTCAGTCCGTTCTCCTTCAATCTGTCCTGGAGCTGAAAAACAGAAATGGCAGCTATTTGAAATACTTTTAACAGATTCCTTTGCTCTCTAATACAAAGAGTTATGTGTTTTTAGTCAATTCAATTCTATTTATATAGCGTGTAAATCATAATAGACATCATCTCTAGGAACTTTACATAGAAAGTCAAGACTTTCAAATGTATAGAGAAACCCAACCGTTCCCACAATGAGCAGCACTTTGGAGACTGTGGAGAAAAAACTCATAAACTGGAAGAAACCTCTAGAGCCAGACTCAAGGTGGGCAAGAAGGAGAGGGGGGGTGTAAAAGAGGAAGAGAAGAGAGAGAGATAGTGGGAGGAGAGGAGGCTGGAAAAGAGGGGATGGAAGAGGAAGACAGGGGGCGAGAGAATAGAGAGCGACAAACAAGAGAGATCATTATTAATGGAATGATGTTATTAATAACAGCACTAATAATTCATCATATAAAATAATAATAATGATAATAATAATTAAAAGGAGAAGATGTAGTATAATAATTGTTGTTTGTCTGAATCCTGCAGCTCCGGACAGCATCAGGTCCCAAAGTAACATTTTCTTTTGAGGTATTTTTGGTCTTTATCAGAAAGATAATATTTACATGGACACTGCTCTTTCGTGGCAGGAGCTGTAACTGCTCAGCTACCAAGATATTTGTCTGCTGGAATGTTTGTATTTTGTGATCGTCACATAGCAATCATGCCAAAATCAGGATTCATCTTTCCTGGTCTCAAATACAAAACTGCAGATCTACATGAGCATTTCCTGGAAGAATAATCTGTCAACAGGATTATAACTCTTCTTTCTTCTGGCTGCTTTGCATTGTAGAACATCTGTGACTGGAGTCTTATTGACATTCACTCCTTCATGGTTATTTGATGATGTCAAACTCTGTAATACATTTGTCCAGGGTCTATGAAGGAGTTATTGTTTCAGGGTGGATTTTGGAGACTTGCCTGTTTCAGAATCTGTTCTTTCTGGTCATTCAGATCCACAGAGGAGCCCTGTATCTTCACCCTCACCAACGTCTTCACTGCTGCTTAGACAAAGAAGGAGAAGAGAAACAGAACACGTTTAATGTGGTCTGTGGTTTTGTGAAACCTACAGTTATTCCTGTGGAGATAGAACTACTCAGATCTTTGATTTAAAACACAGAGTGAGGAACCTCTGCTCTCTGCAGGTTCCTACAGGTTTTAACAAGATAAATGTCAGACTTTTTAAGACCTTTTTAAGACCACTTTGAATAGAATTTAAGACCTATTTCACGACCATACTGGCAAAAAGTATGAAGGAAAATTACTATGAAAGAAGAAATAAGTCACAGAATTACTTACAAAGTAAATTTATACCCGTTCAACATAAGAACAATAACAATACACAAGTCAAACATGCATTAAACATGCATTAAACATCCCATCGAACACTACAAAACGTTAGCCAATCGGCTGTTTGTAATGTCAATAGATCACAATTATTATTGTTATTATTATTATTTATGACCTCATCTGAGTCACGTCAGGTTTTCATCTGCATGAACAGCCTTCAGAAGCTAGAGTAGATGTGAATGCAAAAAAGGAGTATCGTGGCTCCGGACCACTCCGTGGAGAAGGAGGAGGAGACGTTTCTTTCCTCTTAACGGAGACACTTTATTTTCTCGCTGTACAGCAGCAGCATCACTCCCATCACGCTGTCAGAGGTCATTCACTTTATGTTGTTCACACATTTTAACTCCTTTTCCCAAGAGTCTCACTGTGTGTCTCTCTGAGCGAATGAGTGGGGGCGGAGCCCCGGGGCCTGTGTGTGTGCGTGTGTGTGTGTGTGTGTGTGTGTGTGTGTGTGTGTGTGTGTGTGTGTGTGTGTGTGTGCTGTCTGGGGGAACACGCACACACACACGCATTCGCCCGCACAACACTGAACAGGTAGCCGCTGCAGAGCCGCGGGTTGCGACCACAGACCTCATGCGACCCCTGGCTACGGCGAAAGAACGATTTGTTTACGGTTCCACCGTTAAAGAGATGCCGACGTCAAAACATAAGTTCCGCTTCACATTTCCACCTCCCAGACACAGTTTGAGAATCCATACATTTTTAAGACCTGGCCGAATCAAATTTAAGACCTTTTAAGACTTTTTAAGACCCCGCGGGAACCCTGTCTCTGGGCTGCACGTTGCCTACAAGACAGTCTGAGCAGGCCTGTCAGAAAACTCACAAATAAGCAAATAAGCAGCAATAAAAATACAAAAAAGATTCTCACTTGTGACGCTGTAGCAGACAAATGCTCTTCTTGCTTCACAGGAAATGAATCTCCATTTTCCTTCCTGATTCAAATCTGCAACACCACATACGACTTCCATCGAGCCAAGTCGGTTGTCACCCGGGAACCAGGAGCTGAAAGAGAAGTTACTCCCGTCGGACCAGTAAATCTGAGGATCTCTGTACAAACCGATCCATGCATATACAACATCGGGTATCAGGTTCTTTATCTCTTCGTTGTCAGTGTCGTTCCTCACAGTGGCCAGATCTGTGAAGTGTTCTCTGCAGTGCTTCTGAGCCTCAGACCAAGTCTTTGCTGTATTCACTCGCACAAACTCGAATCCTCCTGCAGCTGAGTCTAAGAACAAAAGAGGGATTGTTGAGATCACACAATGGATTTCTAAATCATATCTTAAACATGATGTTGTATCGTAAAGATCAATATAAAGCACAACATTACCATTGTAGCAGACAAATGGAAGCTGTTTGTGGCAGGAATCATCATGCCATTGTCCTCCTGGATTCATTACCACACAGAGCTCATTGGGTCTATAATAGTTTGGTTCACCAGGTTTCCAGTTCCTATATTCAGCTCCACTCTGGTTGAACCCATCTGACCACTTCCAGTCCACATGACTGTACAGGCCGATCCAAACCTGAGACCTGTGACCAGCAGCAGAACCTGTGTCTTTCAGTTTCTTCATTTCTTCAGTGCTTCCCACAGTGGCCAGGTCGGTGTACTTCTCTCTGCAGTAGCTCTGAGCTTCAGTCCAAGTCTTTGCTTCAGACACAAAGTGGTACTGGTGGAGGAGGCAGGTGGAGAAGGTGAGGCACCCTGAGGAGGAAACCAGTTATTGTTGTTATATATGAGGACTAATCTCTATATTCAGATTTCCTGTCAGACATCATACAAACAGTTAAATTCACTGACCTGAGAGACACAAGACACCAAAGAGGATCCGGTCCATCCTGATGCTGCTCGGTGGACTGTCTGTCCCAGTGTCCTCCACCAACACCTAACTGATCCAGCTCTAGTGCAGCTTTAGGGAAATGTAACTCCATTTCCTCCTCTGCTACAGACAAGAGTGTTCTGTTGAACTCTTGTCTGTAGAGGAGGAGGAAATGTAACTCCATTTCCTCCTCCTCTACTGTAAATAGTCAGTGTTCTTTATGCAAAAAGGCAAAGATGCAAACAATTCATGGCGTGTAATCAAACTTTGACGCCACGCCACGGTCACACCGTGTGACGAAAAAAAAATCCGTCAGTCAGTTTTTATCTCCATCTTGTTGTGATGACACTCGTCTCAATCTGAAGTTGATCCGATGAAAGCCCTGGTACAAGTACATCAAAGAAAAAATGTGGAATATGGCCAAAATGGCCACTAAATGCAAAACAGCAGGCTTCCTGTTGTGTTTTTCCAATTGCACCTAAATACTCTTTTGTTTGTCTGGTCATGATACACATGTGTATCGATTTTTGTGAAGACTGGTCAATGTGAACACGTTCCAGGGGTCTCGGGGGGGGGGGCACCGTTGAGCCATTCTGCGACGCCCATTGAAAATTCCTTCAGAATACGTAAATTTTTACATCTAACTTTCTGCAAATGTTGGTAAGAAGTTGAGCATGTTAACGCCTCAAAAAGCCAATTCATTTGCCTGAATAATAATAATAATCCTTACAATTTCAATAGGGCCTCACCTGACACCTTTGATGTCAGTGCTCGGGCCCTAAACAACATATTATTGTTTTAATAGAAGTTAGATGTATTAAAAAAAGATTGATCTGTTTTTATAATTTCAAACATTTAGATTAATTTAATAAATGTAATGATTCAAAGAAATTTAAAACAATAATACTGACATGTGACATTTATATGTGAATGATTCATTTGATCTTTGCTGAGGCAGAAAGACACAAAATAAACAAGTTTAAAATCTTTAAATGAAACTGTTTTGATTTCTTCACAGATGTTGGCGTGGGTGTTGGTGGATCAGCTGATCCTGGTGGACCTGGATCAGGATCAGGATCAGCTGATCCTGGTGGACCTGGATCAGGATCAGAATCAGCTGATCAGGCTGCAGCAGCTCCACTCCGGCCCGCGGCCACGAGCAGGTTTTGAACGCGCAGATGACGAGGATCCGGCCGTAGGTCACGAGCACGAAGAGCACGGGAGCGAGCACGGTGGCCGCGGAGCACAGCAGGCCGTACACCTGCAGCGGGTACGAGCACGAACATGGGCCGGCGCAGGCTGCGCTGCGACGCCATGACGTAGATCACGAGCACGTCACTGACCAGCACGAACACGTACAGCGCGAAGAACACGAAGAAGAAGATCCAGCGTCAGTGACGTCACCGCGGCCAGCGAGCTGTTCCACGTCATAGTGGAGCACAGAGAGCAGAGTGACGTCAGAGTGTTCAACAGGGAAACATCACAACACACACAAGTGACAAAAAGAGTGCAAACATCAGAGTGAACACGTTACACACATGAGACACACACGTTACACACACGTTACACACATGAGACACAACATGAGACCCAACACGTTACACACATGAGACACAACGTTACACACATGTTACACACATGAGACACAACATGAGACACAACACGTTACACACATGAGACACAACGTTACACACATGTTACACACATGAGACACAACATGAGACACAACACGTTACACACATGAGACACAACGTTACACACACGTAACACACATGTTAAACACATGAGACACAACATGAGACCCAACACGTTACACACATGAGACACAACGTTACACACATGTTACACACATGAGACACAACATGAGACACAACACGTTACACACATGAGACACAACATGAGACCCAACACGTTACACACATGAGACACAACACATCACACATGAGACACAACACGTTACACACATGAGACACAACGTTACACACACGTTACACACATGAGACACAACGTTACACACATGAGACCCAACACGTTACACACATGAGACACAACATGAGACCCAACACGTTACACACATGAGACACAACGTTACACACACGTTACACACATGAGACACAACGTTACACACACGTTACACACACGTTACACACATGAGACACAACGTTACACACACGAGACACAACGTTACACACATGAGACACAACGTTACACACACGTTACACACATGAGACACAACGTTACACACATGAGACACAACATGAGACACAACAAGTTACACACATGAGACACAACGTAACACACACGTTACACACACGTTACACACATGAGACACAACGTTACACACACGTTACACACATGAGACACAACATGAGACCCAACACGTTACACACATGAGACACAACATGAGACCCAACACGTTACACACATGAGACACAACGTTACACACACGTTACACACATGAGACACAACGTTACACACACGTTACACACACGTTACACACATGAGACACAACGTTACACACACGTTACACACACGTTACACACATGAGACACAACGTTACACACACGTTACACACACGTTACACACATGAGACACAACATGAGACACAACACGTTACACACATGAGACACAACACGTTACACACATGAGACACAACGTTACACACACGTTACACACATGAGACACAACGTTACACACAAGTTACACACACGTTACACACATGAGACACAACGTTACACACATGAGACACAACGTTACACACATGAGACACAACATGAGACACAACATGAGACACAACCTGGAGGACACGTGTCCTTCATGTGTCCACCTGCTGCGTCTCTGCTGCTTTTATCAGACTCTTCATCCTCAGTGGAGCTCATTAACACACGTGTCAATCATCAGCTTCATCAACATGTTTGTATGTGAACATGAAAACACTCATTAACACGTATGTGACAGATATGCATTTGAATCAATTATTAATTATTCCCATTATGATAAGTCTGGATGTTTGTCCTCTTAAAAACATATGATAAGGTGACAAGGCAGCAGTACACAAGTGGTGTAGAGCAGAGACAAAGTCACATAGATGGAAAGGGGAAGTTATGTGGACAAAATTTCCATGTGTGAACAGACTTCTCCCAGCTCATGGAAATCCAGTCATTAAACATGTGAGAACCATGATGACATCACTGAGGTCACACAACTTTGTCGGCTGTGTTTCCCGCTCATGCAAACAACTTTATTTTCAGCTGCTGCAGCTTTGCATTGAGCTTTTGCCAATTCAAATTAATTTCTGAAATATTACTCTGCGAGAAATGGAGAACCTGACGAAGACGCTTACGGTGAGATGAGTTTAAAAAAAACAGCTTCTAGTTTCAGACAAAAATCCACAAATACCTGGTGTTGCCTACTCTCACAATGTTCAAGAGTGATCTCCATACCGTTCCATCAATTTGGTTATCAAAATAAAATATAAAACACTAACATTTCTAGGGCTGCAAAGCAGCACTGGGCGGGCCCGAGCACATGCATTTTGAAGCGTTGCATGCGTTTTGCCTGAAAGAATTAAATAATGACTGAGAAAATATTGACACAAAGAGCTGTTCAGGGCTGGACTCTGATCATGAGACAGATGTTTGGTGGTGATAGGACAATGCAAAGTGGAATTATGACAACATTGTCTCCTTTGGCGAAGGATGAACCTACGCCGTACCTCAATGTTTACACGTTTTGAGGAAATGTCCCAATTCTGAGAGAGAGAGAGAGAGAGAGAGAGAGAGAGAGAGAGAGAGAGAGAGAGAGAGAGACTGACCTTTGTAAGACAAAGATTCCTTTGATATTTGACCGGCTCGGAAATAATAGTGAAAACATCAGAGTGAACACGTTACACACATGAGACACAACATGAGACAAAACATTACACACACGTAACACACATGAGACACAACGTTACACACACGTTACACACACGTTACACACATGAGACACAACGTTACACACACGTTACACACACGTTACACACATGAGACACAACGTTACACACATGAGACACAACACGTTACACACATGAGACACAACACGTTACACACATGAGACACAACACGTTACACACATGAGACACAACATGAGACACAACACGAGACACAACATGAGACACAACCTGGAGGACACGTGTCCTTCATGTGTCCACCTGCTGCGTCTCTGCTGCTTTTATCCGACTCTTCATCCTCAGTGGAGCTCATTAACACACGTGTCAATCATCAGCTTCATCAACATGTTTGTATGTGAACATGAAAACACTCATTAACACGTATGTGACAGATATGCATTTGAATCAATTATTAATTATTCCCATTATGATAAGTCTGGATGTTTGTCCTCTTAAAAACATATGATTGTACTGACTCAGGTATTTAATCAGTTTATTAATCTGTTCACTTTAAGTCAAACGGAGGAAACACCATGAACAAATCAAACACACCCTCCTTCCCCTCAGCTTCAACACAACTTCATACAAACTTTATCAAACACACACTTTTTTATTTTTTTAACAATATTTTTTATTGAAGTTTCAAGTGCATATCAAACTTTATGCAGAATTTACAAACATTTTCAATTATATCCCCTCAAACAGCCACTCATTCACAAAGACAAAGAAAAAATGAATAAATAAAATGGACAATGACAACAGACATCAAACTAATAGAGTAAAAAATAAAATAAATAAATAAATAAAAAAAAAAATAAGAAAAAAGATTAAAAAAAGGCAGGATCAGTTCACAACATTTTGTTCAGTCAGTGTTATCCGTTTCATTGGTCAAAAATGACATAAATGATTCCCAAATACAAGCAAACTCCTCCTGTTTACCTTTAACAATGTATGTCAATCTCTCCAGTCCAAGACAAGTCATCAACTCCTTCTTCCATATTGCCAGTGATGGTGGTTCTACATTTTTCCAATATAGTGCAATCACTCTCCTTGCATGGAGAAGTCCAAAGTCAACCATCTTCGATTGCTTTGTTGTTCTGATGGAGTCCTTGGGGTATATTCCAAGTATACAGATTGTTGACGTCAAAGGAATGTTACACTTAACCATCCGTGATAAACATTTAACTACATTTTCCCAAAATACCAAAATCCTAGAGCATTCCCATAGCCAGTGAATCAAAGTTCCCTTTTCAGTCAGACATTTAACACAAACATCCGGGATGTTAGGGGAGATATGGTGCTTTTGCAAAAACGATGTCGGACACAGTAGTTTTCTCTGGCCCTCTCCCTAACACAACAGGTGATGACACGTTTAGTCGCATGTTGTCTTTTAACCGCTGGCTGTCGAGGTGGTGTCCTGTAAATGGTTCCGGGCTTTATAGATAATTGGCAAACTTTTTGGAGGAAACCTGGTCTTGTTAGGAGAGACGGCGTTCATCCCACTTGGGATGGAGCAGCTCTCTTATCTAAGAATATTACTAAGTCTATCACATGACAACCCAGAGTTGGGACCAGGAAGCAGAGCTGCAGTGCTAAACACTTCTCTGCGCTCCCTCTGGATCAGTCACCCAACCGCATAGAGACTGCCTCTGTCTACCGTCCGATTCAATTATTTAAATTAAACAATAACACAGCGAGAACTCCACACAATAATCTTATACAAATAAACACAACCTCTGGAACAACACAGGAAACTAAGACTTTCGAATGTGGTCTTTTAAACATTAGATCACTGTCCTCAAAGGCTATTTTAGTTAATGAACTAGTCTCAGACTACAATATAGATGTATTGTCCCTTACTGAGACGTGGCTGCATCCTGATGAATATGTCAGTCTAAATGAATCTACTCCCCCCCCCAGTCATATAAATTCCCACATTCCCAGGGAACTCGGGCGAGGAGGTGGAGTCGCTGCTATTTTTAACTCCAGTCTATCAATTAATCCTAAACCTAAACTCAGCTACAACTCATTTGAATGTCTTGTTCTTAGTCTTCCACGTCAATCCAGGAAACACCAACAGCCAATCATATTTGCTGTAGTTTATCGTGCTCCTGGGGCTTATACTGAATTTCTAACAGAATTCCCTGAGTTTTTATCAAACCTAGTCCTAAAGACAGATAAAATTATTATTGTTGGTGACTTTAGTATTCATGTTGACAATAATAAAGATAGCCTTAGCGTAGCATTTACTTCATTACTAGACTCAATTGGTTTCAGTCAGTGTGTACATCAACCTACTCATTGTTGTAACCACACACTAGACCTTGTGTTATCATACGGTGTCAAAATTGAACATTTAACAGTACTTCCGCGCAATCCAGTACTATCAGACCATAATTTAATAACCTTCGATTTTTCACTATCTGAATATATGCCCCTAATAAAAAACTCATTTTCTAGATGTCTACCTGATAGTGCTGTAGCGAAATTTAAGGAAATAATTCCGATTACATTTAAACCCGTATTATCCGTCGACATAAACAACAAATTCTTTAAAAACCCGAGCTCTATTGAGATTGACCACCTCGTAGAAAGCTCTGCAGACTCATTACGATTAACACTAGACTCAATAGCGCCTATAAAAAAGAAATGTGTAAAACATAGTAAATTAGCTCCGTGGTATAATTCCAAGACAAATGAGTTGAAACAAATATCAAGAAAACTAGAAAGGAAGTGGCGCTCCAGCAACAGTGTTGAAAATCTCCTAGACTGGAAGAGTAGTGTTAAAGAATATAAAAAGGCTCTCCACAAAGCAAGAGCTGCCTATTATTAATATAATATAATAAAAACAACCCCAGGTTTCTCTTCAGCACTGTAGCCAGGCTGACAGAGAGTCACACCTCCACCGAACCCAGTATTCCTCCATCCCTAAATAGCAATATCTTTATGACCTTTTTTAATGATAAAATTCTAACTATTAGAAATAAAATCAATCATCTCCTGCCCTCAATTGGCACTAATACCCTCCCAACAACAGAGATCTCAGAAACGGCTGAGAATCCTTCCCATTATTTAGACAGCTTCTCTCTGATCACCCGTGATCAGTTTACCAAAATAGTCTCAGGTTCTAAACCAACAACCTGTATCTTAGATCCCATTCTTACAAAACTACTTAAAGAAATTCTGCCCCTAATAGATAGTTCGTTACTTAACACAATCAATCTGTCATTATCATCAGGTTATGTACCACAGTCTTTTAAAATAGCTGTAATCAAACCCCTACTCAAAAAACCCACCCTAGACCCAGAGGTTTTAGCAAATTACAGACCAATATCTAATCTCCCCTTCCTATCTAAAATCTTAGAAAAAGTTGTAGCCAATCAGCTGTGTGAGTTTCTCCAGGAAAATAATATATATGAGGACTTTCAGTCTGGGTTTAGAACCAATCACAGCACAGAGACAGCCCTGGCAAAAGTCACTAATGAGCTTCTTTTTTTCTTTTTTTTTTTTATATTCTTTTTATTGGTTTTTAACCATTTTATAGAACAAACATTAGAAAAACAGAACAGACAACAAAACAAACAGAACAACAACAAAAATCCCACCCCAAACTAACAATGAGCACTGCAGTATATATCCTTACACACATATATACATATATTTATATACACACATACACATACCCATACATACATATATATATATATATATATATATACACGCATACATACATACACACATATATCCGTGTATACACAAACATACATACATACACAATCAGCAGGATGACAGGAGATAGACAAGGGAATAGCGTATATAAAATAAAAAGAATGAAACAAATAAAATAAAAGAGCAGTTAGGCCTCCCCTTCCAGAAAAAGAATATGAGTTATGGTTTCTGTAAGAATGAATGCACCGGTTCCCAGATCTTCCAAAACTTGACTGATTTGTGATTGAGGTCGTGGGTCAACTTCTCAATGGGGAAAAGAGCAGAAATCTGCGATATCACTGTCGACTGTAGGGACCTGAGGGGTTGACCACCTCAGCAAAATACATTTTTTAGCCAAAAATAAAAGAATTATCAACAAAGAATTAGTGTCCGTATCAAAGAGATTGTCTAGGGTATGACTGAGGAGACAGAAAGAGGAAGTCAGCAAGAATATTTTACCCGTGACCTCCTGAATTACAGAGTGTACCCCCTTCCAGAAAGTCTGTATAAGGTCGCATGACCAAAACAAGTGAATAAATGTACCTTTATGTACTTTACATTTATAACAAAGGTTAGAGGTGTCAGGGAACATTCTCTGGAGGCGAACAGGTGTGTAATAGGTTCTAAAATTTTTTTTAAAGTTCTGTTCATGTATGGAGATTGAGGTACATTTGGGGAAAACCCCACTACAGATCTTGTCCCAGTCTATAGGGTTAAACGTCACCTCCAGGTCGCGCTCCCATACCGGCTTCAAAGAGTCATAACCTGAAGATTCAAAATAAAAAAGTAAAACATAAATCTTTGATATCAGTTTTTTGGGAGACTTAGCCAGAATTATTGTGTTTTCCAACTCTGACAGTCCCATGCGAATCTTGCCTGTCCTCAGAAGGGACCCTATGAAGTGACGAATTTGGAGATACTTATAAAAGTCTTTGTGAGGAATATTAAAATCAGCCCTGATTTGCTCAAATGGTTTAACAGAGTCGGAGTCCAACAGGTCCATAAAGTTAGATAGGCCCTTAGATGCCCACTCCATCAGACCAATACTCCTAATCTGTGCTGGTAAATCTGGATTCAGAGCCAGGGGAGATCGGAAAGAGAAGACAGGAGGAATATTCTGGTATTTCCTCACGTCTCGCCAGACTAGTAGTGTGTTATAAACAATTATGTTATTCTTGAGATGATTTAAATGATCTATATTATTGATGAATGGAAGGGAAGTAAGTTTTCTGGGATAACAAGATTGAGATTCAAGACCCAACCGTAAGGAATCTTTCCTATTCAAAAACCACTCTGACATCATTTTAAGTTGTGCTGACCAATAGTATAGTTGTAGAGAAGGCAATGACAAGCCTCCGAGATCCTTTGGCTTAGTAAGAGTAGAGAACTTAACTCTTGGATGTTTATTGTTCCAAATATAGCGAGATACATGAGAATTCAGAGACTTAAAAAATGCAGAGGTCAGATAGCACAAGAGATTTTGAAATAAATAGTTCAATCGAGGAAGAATATTCATTTTTATAGTGTTGATTCTCCCGAGGAAAGAAGTTGGTATGGAGGCCCAATTTGTCAGATCGTTCTTAACCCTTTGAATTAGAGGTGAGTAATTAGTTTCAAACAGATTATTTAAATCAGGGGTGACAAAGATACCTAAATATTTAAAACCCCTCCTGGACACTTGGAAAGGAGATTGTATAGACATATCCTGGGGGAGATCAAAGGGTGTAACAACCGACTTCCCCAAGTTGATCTTATAACCCGACAGGGCACTGAATGTGGCTATAGATTTCAAAACTGCCGGAATTGATTTCTCAGGTTTATATATATATAAAAGGACATCATCTGCAAATAAGGAAATAATGTGGTTTTCCTCACCCACCCCAATCCCAAATATATCAGGGTTAGTTCTGATGGCCTCGGCCAGAGGTTCAATAAACAGTATAAACAGTAAAGGTGACAGGGGGCACCCCTGTCTGCAACCCCTGTGCACCGGGAAGCCATCTGACATCAAACCATTTGTATTAACTGTGGTTATTGGGTCTGTATAGAAGGTTTTAATCATGTTAATGAAATTAGAGCCCAGGCCGAATTTTGCTAACACCGGAAACAGAAAAGACCATTCAACCCGGTCGAAAGCCTTTTCGGCATCAAGGGAGACTATAAGTGCTGGATTTTTGTGTGCGTTAAGATATTGAACAATATTAAGAACGCGACGTACATTGTCTGTGCCATATCTTGATTTTACAAACCCCGCTTGATCTGGGTTTATTATTTTCGGAAGGATGTTTTCCAATCTCCGAGCCAGTACCTTTGCCATAATTTTGTAGTCCACATTGAGGAGACTAATAGGCCTAAATGATGAACAATCTAAAGGGTTTTTATCTTTTTTTAGAAGTAAACTAATGGAAGCGTATCTCCAGGAGGGGGGCATGCCATCTCTCAAGATACCATTAACGGCAGGCATAAAAATTTTGTGGATCTCTGGCCAGAATTTCTTAAAAAATTCCAGTGGAAACCCGTCGGGGCCTGGACACTTCCCATTTGGCATAGACTGAATTGCAGCCCAGACCTCCTCTGGAGTGAATGCAGCGTCTAGGCTGTAGCGATCCTCCTCCGCAATAGTAGGTAAAGGGACATGGTTCAAATATGAAGCAATGTCAGCCTCGTCAGCCTTATCTGTACTATACAGGGATTTATAAAAATCCCAGAAAGTACTATTGACAATCGTTGGATCATATGTGACATCCCCATTCTGTGTTCTTATCATATTAATTGAGCGATCATTATTTTGATTTTTCAGTTGGTGGGCAAGCAGGCGACTGGACTTATTGCCAAATTCATAATATTTCTGTTTAGTGTAAAGTAACAGTTTCTGAACATGGCGAGTATGATCCAAGTTAAGTGCAGTCTTGACAGCAACTAGCGCCTTTAAGTTTGCTAGAGTAGGTGACTGTTTATGTATCTGCTCCAGCCTAGTCAATTCTTTTTCAAGACTCTTTCTGTTTTCCTCTAAAACCTTTTTCTGATGAGAGCTGTAGGATATAAGGTAACCACGTAAAGTGGCTTTAGCTGCATCCCAAATCGTGGCAGAGGACACTGGAGAGCTTTTATTGTCGAGCCAGAATTGTGATAAATTGTTCCAGACAAAAACGCAAAAAGAGTCACTATTTAAAAATGACGAATTGAATCTCCAAATGGGAGTTCTAGGAATGTTAAATAATGGGTTAATGCATAGATGTACCGGAGCGTGGTCTGATAAGACAATAGAATCTATACAGCAAGTCTGGACAGAGTGTAAAAAGTCTTTGGGAATAAAAAAATAGTCTAGTCTAGAATACGAGTTATGGGGATGTGAATAAAACGTGTAGTCTCTCCTTTTAGGATTTAAATGTCGCCATATATCTATCAATCCGGTATCTGTGCATACGTTTTTAAGGACAGCAGACGCTCTCGGGTTAGACTTGTTTGCAGAAGAGGATTTATCCAGAGAGATGTTCATTATACAATTCAAATCGCTGGCTAGGAAGCCCAAGCCCTTGCAGTGATGGTTAAACATCAAAATCATTTGCGACATAAACTGGGGTGAATCAATATTTGGTGCATAAATATTGAGAATAGTTATATGTTGTCGAAGAATCGAACCCTTATTCAAAATAAATCTCCCCTCTAAGTCCTTTTCTTCATGTTCCAAGATGAAGGGAAGGTTCTTATTTATAAGAATGGCTGTACCTTTTTTATTGGGAGGAAAAGTAAACTTTGCCTACCCAGTCCCTCTTAAGTTTCAAATGTTCTGTATCAGATAGCCTGGTTTCCTGAAGTAATGCTATATCAGATTTTTGTTTTTTCAAATATGTTAAAATCTTCTTCCTTTTAATTACATGGCCCAGTCCCTGGACATTCCAAGTTATAAGTTTAAGTGAACTAGACATGAGAGCCACAAAGCCGGAAAGTGATTAAATAGCAGGTGCTGAGTGCGGGGGAATGAGTCAAAATGCAGGCAGTTGTATGAGAAAATAAACCTAGACTCCAATCATCCAACAAAAGGAAAATGAAACAAGAAAAATATTAACAGCAGCGCTTACCCCCCCCTATCCTGTCCACGAACGACAGGAAGAAACTACCCCAAATTAAGTCACTGGGCAGACTAAACCTAGTCCAAATCCTAGTTCAGCAGGTAGATCACAGTAACAACTAGGACACACAAAACATTATCCACACCCCAGGCTGAATAATATACAGCACTATGAGGCACCCCAGAGTAATGGGTTTCCAAGTTTTGCTTGGACCACAACATTAGTGCAAAGTGTTCTTTGAATACAGACTACACACAGAGCTGATACGATAAAGATATATGAATTAACAAAACTAAATTAAAAGTGCAAGTGCTGTATTTGTAGCAAAAAGAGAAAAAAAAGGGGAAAAAAGCACTGCAGTAGAGTATGAAATCACTCTAAATATAATACAAAATGAGAGTAAAATAAAAACACCTTATTCCCAAGGGAAAAAACTACGAGTCGAACAATCAGCTCCGTTGATATTAAACTATTCTCTCAAAGTTCATGTGGTGGTCACAGAAAAATACACAATGTTCAGCGGGGGCTCCGTGTGCATGTAAAGTCCTTTTCCATTGTAACTGGTAACAACTGAGATGCAGAAGAAATTACCTCATTTAAGGGTATCCAGAAATGCAGCCGCAGACTCAGGGGTGTCGAAAAGGCGAATTTGCCCTTCGTGGAGACACCGGAGGCGGGCTGGGTAGGCAAATCCACGGTATTTGTTATGAAGAGCCAGCGCTTTCCCGATGGTGTCAAACTCTCGCCGCCTTCGCAGGACCTCCGCTGACAGATCGGGGTAGAACGGCAGCAAGGAGCCGCCATGGTGGATGTCGCGTTTCTAATGAGCACTAATGAGCTTCTAATAGCTTCAGATCAGGGACTTGTGTCTGTCCTCGTTCTGTTAGATCTCAGTGCAGCATTCCACACAATTCACCATCAAATTTTATTACAAAGACTAAAACAGTTAATTAACATTAAAGGAACGGCCCTAAACTGGTTTAAATCTTATTTTTCTGATCGCTCCCAATTCGTACAAATGAATGATGAGTCATCTGTGCGCACCAAAGTTAACCATGGTGTTCCACAGGGGTCTGTGCTCGGCCCAATTTTATTCTCATTATATATGCTTCCACTAGGAAACATTATCAGGACACACTCGGTAAATTTACACTGTTATGCGGATGACACCCAGTTATATTTGTCAATAAAACCCGATCAAAGTAATCAATTAACTAAACTTTGAGCATGTCTCAAGGACATAAAAACCTGGATGACCCGCAATTTTCTCTTATTAAACTCAGATAAAACAGAGGTTATAATACTCGGCCCTAAACACCTTAGAGAAACATTATCTAATGATATAGCTGCGCTAGATGACATTGCCCTTGCTTCCAATGACACAGGCAGGAACTTGGGAGTGATCTTCGATCCTGATTTGTCCTTTAATAGTCACTTAAAAATAATTTCTAGGACCGCGTTTTTCCACTTGCGTAATATCTCAAAAATCAGACATGTCCTTTCGCAAAAAGATGCAGAAAAACTAGTCCACGCCTTTGTTACATCGAGACTGGACTACTGTAATTCACTATTATCAGGCTCCAGCAGTAAGTCGTTAAAGACTCTGCAGCTTGAGCACATTTCTCCAGTATTAGCATCGCTACACTGGCTTCCTGTTAAATCTAGAATAGAATTTAAAATTCTCCTCCTCACCTTCAAGGCCCTTAATGATATGGCACCTCTTTACCTTAAAGAGATGTTAGTTCCATATCAACCTACTAGAGCACTCCGATCCCAGAACTCAGGTTTACTTGTCGTCCCTAAAGTCTCTAAAAGTAGAGTAGGAGCCAGAGCTTTTAGCCATCAAGCCCCACTGCTGTGGAATAATCTCTCACTTTCAGTTCGGGAAGCAGACACGCTCTGTTCGTTTAAGAGTAGACTCAAAACCTTCCTTTTTTATAAAGCTTATAGTTAGAGCTAATTAGTGCGATGTTCCAAATTTGATTAAATGGCAAAAACCCCTGATGATGCTAAGACGCACAGGGAATTTATGACACAAGACACACGGAGCTTCTCTCTCCTGCTTCTCCTTCCTCTTCTCCATACTTATCACATCAAGATAATTCTTATCTGATCAGTACATGTTACTAACCTGACCCCTTTCCAGGAGTTTCTGTGCCTTAGCGCCCGCGGATGCAGGGCCACAGCTGTGGCCGCACCATGGATTATGATTGTGGATCGCGTGTCGGAGGTCGCAATGGTGGATCCAGTTCGGTGGATTCTGTGCCAGGTGATCGTAGTGGTAATGGAGGATCCTTTATCGCGTTGGCATCGGATGGTGGTGGACCAGGACCGAGGCGGCAGCTGATGATGGATTCTAACTGGCTGCAGTGGACAATGACTGTGGACTATAGTGGATCCCATCCTGATGCTGGATCGTGGTCTTGCTGCTGACCAGAGACTATGATGCAGCAGGACAGCTTCACACATAGTATTGAAGTTCTCCTTCAAAAATGTTTACCCTCATCATTGCTGCTGAAGCCTTTCTCCTGATGATGTTCTCCTCTACACATCTGTGTCACTTGTGTCCGTCCTGGGAGACGGATCCTCACATGTGTCTCTCTGAGGTTTCTACGTAGTTTTACATGTTAAAAGGGTTTTTAGTAGTTTGTCCTGACTCTTGTTGAGGGTTAAGGACAGAGGATGGCTCACCATGTTAAAGCCCAATGAGACAAACTGTGATTTGTGAATATGGGCTATACAAATAAAACTTGATTGATTGATTGAAGTGAAACCGATCGTCTCTTCAGGTTCTTCAAAGTTAGATCAACTCGACAGAGACGTGATTCTTCTGCAGATGATTCTCATGTTGTTCCCCGCACATGTTAACACAACACGTGAGTGTGTGGATTCAACATGAAACCGTGAGAACCACGAGGGGAACCACGAGCGGAACCACGGGGGGAACCACGGGGGGAACCGCGAGGGGAACCAAAAAAAGGGCACCCATCGCCAAAATTATTTATGAAATTAAAAATAATAATGATAAATAAATAAAAACTAAATGATTCTCCCTCATTTGTTTTACTAGTTGATGGCCTGATCCAATATAAAAGAGAGATGCTACCCTGAGCTGCTTGCTGCAGTTCCCTGTCCTTCTGCTTTTGGAGTCTTTTCTTGGCATTATGCTGCAAATTTTGTAAATGAGATAAATCAATTTTGTGCATAATAATCAAGAGTGACTAACATAATCTCTATACAGCTGACAACACAGTACACACATTTTTGTTTACTGTTTTCTGACAAAGTGGAAGTATAAGCAGCATTATAATATACCACAATATGTACCTCACGTAGCTCAACTTAAAGGGGACATATTATGAAAATTCCACTTTTGTAGTGCTTCTACACGTTAATTTGGGTATCTGGCATGTCTACCGTCCCAAAAACTCTGGAAAAAAACAACTCCCGCGATTTGTTGTGGTTCCTCTATGTCAGAAACTATACTCTAGATGTCCTCGAATGGGAATACACCAAACTAATACGTATTAGTCAAAAATGCCCATGTAGTACGCCCCCCCCCCACCACTCGAACAACCACTGGAACCACCCCTCGACCCACCCACTTTTTCAGTCCATCGGAGTTCGGCCGGCCGCCATTAAAGTCTTGCAAGCCTTGGAAACACTCGGATAAGCTAACTGCAGCATGAGTCGACTTCCACACCCAAGATGCTCAGTGCTGGGCTGCACAAATCAGCACAAATGTCTTCATGTGACTCCAGCTTCAGAAGACAGAGCTAACCAGCCAGGGAGCTGGGTGAGAGGCAGAGGAAACACAGCCTGCGGTCGGGGTGATTTACCTGCCACAGCTCCCTCCTCAGCTCGGGCTCGCTGAGGGGCTGCTGGCTGCATGTCGGCTGCTCGCTTCTGGTGGATGTGTTTGTTTACGCCGGGGAGCTCCGCCGGCCGGAGTTCCGACTGGACCTCCGCTCCGCGCTCCGGCTCGCACTAGCTGCCTCCACTAGCTGCCTCGTACTAGCTGCCTCCACTAGCTGCCTCCACTAGCTGCCTCCACTAGCTGCCTCGTACTAGCTGCCTCCACTAGCTGCCTCGTACTAGCTGCCTCGCACTAGCTGCCTCGTACTAGCTGCCTCGCACTAGCTGCCTCCACTAGCTGCCTCCACTAGCTGCCTCGTACTAGCTGCCTCGCACTAGCTGCCTCCACTAGCTGCCTCGTACTAGCTGCCTCGTACTAGCTGCCTCCACTAGCTGCCTCCACTAGCTGCCTCGTACTAGCTGCCTCCACTAGCTGCCTCGTACTAGCTGCCTCGTACTAGCTGCCTCCACTAGCTGCCTCCACTAGCTGCCTCGTACTAGCTGCCTCGTACTAGCTGCCTCCACTAGCTGCCTCCACTAGCTGCCTCGTACTAGCTGCCTCCACTAGCTGCCTCGTACTAGCTGCCTCGTACTAGCTGCCTCGCACTAGCTGCCTCCACTAGCTGCCTCCACTAGCTGCCTCGTACTAGCTGCCTCGTACTAGCTGCCTCGTACTAGCTGCCTGTACTAGCTGCCTCCACTAGCTGCCTCGCACCACCGTAGCCCGGAGCCCGGCGCCACCACCGGAGGCCCCCCCCGGTCTCCGGTTGCATTGTACCGGTGCCGGGGGGCTCGCTCAGCGCCCGGGTAGCGAAGCGGAGGAGGAGGAGGAGGAGGGGGAGGAGGGGGGGAGAGCTGAGCCTTATAACTTTGTGGCTCCTACAGATTTGCTCCACGCAGCCCCCGACCCGGTGCCGGTCACCAGCAGCTCGCTGCCGCCTCCGTCGCTCGCTTTATAATAGACTCATACCGGGGTTTTAAGTGCATTTCGCCACAAAAGTTGCAGCAGTGTTAGCTTCCAAAGCTAGCCCCCACATCCCTTTACCTGTGTGTGTGTGCGTGTGTGTCTGTGTGTGTGTCTGTGTCTATCTGTGTGTGTGTGTCTGTGTGTGTGCGTGTATATATGCCCTGTATGAATAAATATACACATACAATTAAATACTGTATACACACATATCTAATGCATGTATTTAAATAAATGTACATCCTTATCAGAAGGTGTTGTAGTTTTAAAATTGTAGCTTCAATGAAGAAACACAACAAACAAATACAGAAATATATGTGTAGGACAGTGACTTAAAATTATTTTAACAACCTTAAATATGCTAAGGAGAGATTTAAGACGTGAAAGTGGATGTGTGTGTGTGTGATTGACAGGGGGGGGCGGGGTGGTGAGAGGGGGGCGGGGCGAGGAGAGGGGGGGGGCGGGGGGACTCAAAACAGGTCAATCTGAAGAGGGCTGTTTTAGACAGGGTAAGAAGGCTGCTGTTTTAAATGATCCTTGTGGTCTCTGTCTGTCTGTCTGTCTGTCTGTCTGTCTGTCTGTCTGTCTGTCTGTCTGTCTGTCTGTCTGTCTGTCTGTCTGTCTGTCTGTCTGTCTGTCTGTCTGTCTGTCTGTCTGTCTGTCTGTCTGTCTGTCTGTCTGTCTGTCTGTCTGTCTGTTTCTCTGTCTGTCTGTCTGCCTGTCTGCCTGTCTGTCTGTCTGTCTGTCTGTCTGTCTGTCTGTCTGTCTGTCTGTCTGTCTGTCTGTCTGTCTGTCTGTCTGTCTGTCTGTCTGTCTGTCTGTCTGTCTGTCTGTTTCTCTGTCTGTCTGTCTGTCTGTCTGTCTGTTTCTCTGTCTGTCTGTCTGTCTGTCTGTTTCTCTGTCTGTCTGTCTGTCTGTCTGTTTCTCTGTCTGTCTGTCTGTCTGTCTGTCTGTCTGTCTGTCTGTCTGTCTGTCTGTCTGTCTGTCTGTCTGTCTGTCTGTCTGTCTGTCTGTCTGTCTGTCTGTCTGTCTGTCTGTCTGTCTGTCTGTCTGTCTGTCTGTCTGTCTGTCTGTCTGTCTGTCTGTCTGTCTGTCTGTCTGTCTGTTTCTCTGTCTGTCTGTCTGTCTGTCTGTCTGTCTGCTGGAAAGGCTTTGAAATCACGGATTTCGTGAGGTTTTTGTTAGTTTATTTTTTATGAAAAGTCGGACCAGTTGCGACTCAATGTTTTCAACAATGTTGTGGTTCATTTATCACCAAACACCGTCGGGGGATTGCACACACAGCGTCATTACCTGTTTGTCTGATGCTGCAGGTCAGAGGAGAAGTGGCTGCAGACGTTTGGCGCTCAGCTGCATGAGGAGGAGGAGGAGGAGGAGGAGGAGGAGGAGGAGGAGGAGGAGGAGGAGGAGGAGGAGGAGGAGGAGGAGGAGGAGGAGGGAGGGGCCAGCGGGGGCTTGTGAGCCCCGGGGAGCATGTCAGGGCGAAATTCTCACAAGAACTCAAATAAATGCCCCGTCAGATATCAAAACACATTGGGGGAATTGATGACAGAGAGAATAATTTTTATTCTTAAATATTGATAAATTAGGAAAAAATTGGACTCCAGCAGAAGGGCACTTTTCCAATCCAGGGCAAAAGGGGAGGTGCTTGAGCACCACTAGGGGTCTATCTGTGCACTGCACGTGCCTGATGACAGAGGAAACTTTATATACATGAGGTAGGTAGAATATATATATATACATCTATATATCTCCATGTGTGTGTACTTTATAATATGTAGGTACCGGAGTATTGCTCACATGACTGAATTAAGTGTCCATCAGAGTGACTTCTGGTGTCAGGTCGTTTTGGAACCTTCGTTGTTAATTGTTCTTTATTAAAAAACTCACGGATTTCATCAGTTTCATCAGCAACAGAAAAATCCGACGCTGTGAGATGTGTTGTTGTTCTCGTCTCTGACGCTGCGAGAAGGAAAACACGTCGGACTTGACCTCTGTGTTTTTAGCTCCGCCCCTGCAGACGCCGGCTGATGACATCAGAGGATCAGACTCAGTCAAACGCACCTCGTCAGGTGTCTCAGGTCAGACTCCGCCTCCCTCATCATCTCTGCTGTAAACACAAACAGCACCAAACTTCATTTATAAAAGTTTGAACTTTTCTTCCACATTTAAAAGTTCCTTACAAGAGTCAGTGTCGATGTTTGAACCACGAGACGGGTGATGTCATCACACAGGAAGTCTCGAGCATCCACTCAAAGGTCAAAGGTTGAATCAGACTGAGGTGGAGCAGCTTGGACTTTCAGCCCCAGCGTGTCCGTCCTCAGCAGAATGTCCCTGAGGACGTGGGACAGAACCCAGGGCCGGACCCAGACGGCATGGGGCCCGAGCAGAGGAGCCTCTGCAGCTGCACATTAGTGTCTGATATTAATCATACCATGTTTGTGTTTGATTCTATTGACTCTAAGTAAATTCTAAACCTCACCAAACAAATGTCTACAAAATAAAAACTGTTGTTTCTTCAACACGACTTTTTCACTCTGGTTTAATTCAATCACACATTTCAACTGTAACTGAAATCAAATAAAACTTTCAGGTAAAAAAGAAAAACCCTGTTACATTTGATATATTTATTTCTTTAAAATCAACTTTATTTACATTTCTGTATTATCTTATTTATGCTTAAAATGCTCCTTACTACCTGCTACAATATTCTTTAAAAGTATTTAGCTTATTTTAAATACAAACGTTTAAATCAAGATATATTGAATGTCTATTCACTTTAACCTTACAGTTACAGTGAATATGTTATTATGTTATTTTGTGTTGATTTTTATATAGTTAGATGAGCTTCATGAAGCATTGAAGCTTTCCACCAAATTGGTTCACTCGTGGGCTGAAGCTTCATGGTGCTTAATTTGCTCCACTGCGCCATCAAGTGGACAATAAATGAAAGGCAGCGCTCTATATACAGGTGCATCTCAATAAATTAGAATATCATGGAAAAGTTCGTTTATTTCGATAATTCAATTCAAAAAGGGAAACTCATGTATTATATAGATTAATTACACAAATAATTAAATGTTTAAAGCGTTTATGTCTTTACATGTTGATGAATATGGCTTACAGCTGATGAAAACCCCAAATTCAGTATCTCAGAAAATTAGAATATTACATAAGACCAATAAAACATAGGACAGGCAGTTTCTTTTTTTTTGCAAACAAACGCAATATAACAATAAAGTCCCAAGTCCACACAATGTGAGGGGGGGGGGGGGGGGGGTCCATGGCAGCCGGCTCGCACGGCTTTGATCGTCACCACTTACGTCATCAACACAAGCCTCGACACACGCTGCGAAGCTTCCACACGAAAGGACGCATCACTAGCTGCAGTGAGTTCATCCCACCTGCAGGTGTCGCTGTGTGGAGTGGAACCGGAAGTTCTCGGTGTCTCCGGGGTCAAAGGTGACGGCTCCCGGTTGTTGTGAAAATTGACACGCACTATGGCGACAGTAAAACAAAGTAAATCTATGTGATGGAAATTCCTCTTGTGATTTGAAATAAGGAAATTCTCAGACTGGAGTTGCCTTTGAGACATTTTAATAGTAAGCTCTGCAGAAGTTACACAACAAGCACGGGTGCTCAGAGTGGAACTGGCCCCAAGTTCACAAAAGCCAGAAGTTGTAGAAAGAGGCGTTTCACAAAACATAAGATGAGAAAAAGACATGAAATCATCATCTGTGTCTATCTGCTGTGTCCGTCCGCTGAATCAGTTGGAAGAAAACATCACCGAATAAGGGCAGGAAGAGGAAGGAGGGCTCCTCCAGGAAACACATACATGATCATTTTAATATTAATGATTCATTAAATGGACTTAAAAGCCTGCCCGTTGCAAATATGATGATCAATACTGCTGTGGAAAATGGATTTGTCCACTATAGACCTAATGTCACAGTTCACCAGGAAGGAAAAGGCCCATTAAAAGTTATAATTAGCTGGTCATGTTTGGAGAAATGAGGAATTTGGTAACACATAGCGACCTCTGCTGGTCACTATTTCAATACATATATTTAATCAAGCTACTTATGTGTGCTGCTCAAGATATTTTATGTCAAAAAGAACATAAGTCATTCATTTATGTTGCAAATACATAGATTTATTGATGCATTCATTAATTTACAAGTTTTTGTATATCTACTTTATCTTAACAAACTATTTTCTATAAAAGAAGGATTGCATGAAACCAAAAGCAGTCAATTTTTTGTAATTTTGCATTTTATTCTGACCACAAAAACCGAAAAACGGTTATTTTTCTAACGATAATATAATATCCCTCCCAGCATCATTACATTAGGAAACATCCAGCTGAATCAGTTGTGAAGACAAATACTCACACACACAAGTTGTGTGGTGAGAGCTAAGAGCTGAAATCTCATTCACAAGGAGAATGAGTGAAGGAGTCAAAACCAGACAGAGTCCAAATGATCCAAAGTGTCAGTTTGTGTTGAAGAACCATCACAGAGCAGATTAATGAAGTAATAACACACAAGTACATCACAAGACATTTCTAGTTTCTTTCACTGTAAAGAAACAATAGACAGAATCATCCAAATATTCATGAATGCATTAATGTTATAAGAATCACTATTGACACAATAACTGTTTTTCTAATGCCAGGATGTGTTCTCTCTCTTTCACTCCAGGTAGAGGAAGGAGGACTCTTCCAGGAAACACACACACACACATTAATGATCACATTTCCACACACTTAATATAGGTTAAAAAACAATCATTCCAGTAAGGGCGCATGCATTACATTTCTTTATGCTGGATATATGGTGCTGTCTGGTAAAAGTGTACAGTTGCAACCAGGAATCTGTTTTGTAAAAGCTTGCCCTGTGCTGTGGGTCTTTGTGATTCCCTTAGTATAAGACATACTCAGCTGTAATGTTATAAACCTGCCTAGCAACTCATTACATGTTCCTTCCGATGGAGCCTCTCCCTGTGTCTGGTGTTAGTTAGACATTCTTGCCGGGCTGCATACAGTTCCTGATGCTCTTTACACACAGACGCACAGTTTAAGCATATAATCAAACAAAGGCTAGTTTTTCTACATCATTCATAGTTATGGTTTAACTGCGTACAGTGATAGAGGTGTGTACACGTGCAGACATGAAACTTTAGCGCATGCAATAAAAGTGAAAGTCACATTTTTAAAGCTCAGTTTTTGTTTTCTTGTCGGAACCTTTCTCCTCCTTGTGGAAAACTTTCCCATCAGCCTGTTTTTTCCACCTCAAGGTGACGCCACTCAGTCCGTTCTCCTTCAATCTGTCCTGGAGCTGAAAAACAGAAATGGCAGCTATTTGAAATACTTTTAACAGATTCCTTTGCTCTCTAATACAAAGAGTTATGTGTTTTTAGTCAATTCAATTCTATTTATATAGCGTGTAAATCATAATAGACATCATCTCTAGGAACTTTACATAGAAAGTCAAGACTTTCAAATGTATAGAGAAACCCAACCGTTCCCACAATGAGCAGCACTTTGGAGACTGTGGAGAAAAAACTCGTAAACTGGAAGAAACCTCTAGAGCCAGACTCAAGGTGGGCAAGAAGGAGAGGGGGGGTGTAAAAGAGGGAAGAGAAGAGAGAGAGATAGTGGGAGGAGAGGAGGCTGGAAAAGAGGGGATGGAAGAGGAAGACAGGGGGCGAGAGAATAGAGAGCGACAAACAAGAGAGATCATTATTAATGGAATGATGTTATTAATAACAGCACTAATAATTCATCATATAAAAATAATAATAATAATGATAATAATAATTAAAAGGAGAAGATGTAGTATAATAATTGTTGTTTGTCTGAATCCTGCAGCTCCGGACAGCATCAGGTCCCAAAGTAACATTTTCTTTTGAGGTATTTTTGGTCTTTATCAGAAAGATAATATTTACATGGACACTGCTCTTTCGTGGCAGGAGCTGTAACTGCTCAGCTACCAAGATATTTGTCTGCTGGAATGTTTGTATTTTGTGATCGTCACATAGCAATCATGCCAAAATCAGGATTCATCTTTCCTGGTCTCAAATACAAAACTGCAGATCTACATGAGCATTTCCTGGAAGAATAATCTGTCAACAGGATTATAACTCTTCTTTCTTCTGGCTGCTTTGCATTGTAGAACATCTGTGACTGGAGTCTTATTGACATTCACTCCTTCATGGTTATTTGATGATGTCAAACTCTGTAATACATTTGTCCAGGGTCTATGAAGGAGTAATTGTTTCAGGGTGGATTTTGGAGACTTGCCTGTTTCAGAATCTGTTCTTTCTGGTCATTCAGATCCACAGAGGAGCCCTGTATCTTCACCCTCACCAATGTCTTCACTGCTGCTTAGACAAAGAAGGAGAAGAGAAACAGAACACGTTTAATGTGGTCTGTGGTTTTGTGAAACCTACAGTTATTCCTGTGGAGATAGAACTACTCAGATCTTTGATTTAAAACACAGAGTGAGGAACCTCTGCTCTCTGCAGGTTCCTACAGGTTTTAACAAGATAAATGTAAGACTTTTTAAGACCTTTTTAAGACCACTTTGAATAGAATTTAAGACCTATTTCACGACCATACTGGCAAAAAGTATGAAGGAAAATTACTATGAAAGAAGAAATAAGTCACAGAATTACTTACAAAGTAAATTTATACCCGTTCAACATAAGAACAATAACAATAGACAAGTCAAACAAGCTTTAAACACGCTTTAAACATGCATTAAACATGCTGAAATAAATTGAAATAAAAGGATGTTCCATAAAACATGTCCAGAGAAGGAAATTAAACATCCCATCGAACACTACAAAACCTCTAACTTCTCAGCTCTGCTGCCTTGGCCACAATCTCCTTATCAATTGTCTCAAGCTCAGCAAGCTTCTCCTTGCAGCCCCTCCTCAGGATATTTGACTTGGCGATGAGCTCGGCCATCTTGCTGCCAGCCTTGCCCTCAGCTTCTTCTGAAAACCTGTCTGCATCTCTGGCCAGACCGTTAGACACCTCTAGGATGGTTTTCCTTCTCTTTTTCAGTTCCTCCAGGTAGTTCAACATAAGAACAATAACAATACACAAGTCAAACAAGCTTTAAACATGCATTAAACATCCCATCGAACACTACAAAACGTTAGCCAATCGGCTGTTTGTAATGTCAATAGATCACAATTATTATTTATGACCTCATCTGAGTCACGTCAGGTTTTCATCTGCATGAACAGCCTTCAGAAGCTAGAGTAGATGTGAATGCAAAAAAGGAGTATCGCTGCTCCGGACCACTCCGTGGAGAAGGAGGAGGAGACGTTTCTTTCCTCTGAACGGAGACACTTTATTTTCTCGCTGTACAGCAGCAGCATCACTCCCATCACGCTGTCAGAGGTCATTCACTTTATGTTGTTCACACATTTTAACTCCTTTTCCCAAGAGTCTCACTGTGTGTCTCTGTGAGCGAATGAGTGGGGGCGGAGCCCCGGGGCCTGTGTGTGTGCGTTTGTGTGTGTGCGTGTGTGTGTGTGTGTGTGTGTGTGTGTGTGTGTGTGTGTGTGTGTGTGTGTGTGCTGTCTGGGGGAACACGCACACACACACGCATTCGCCCGCACAACACTGAACAGGTAGCCGCTGCAGAGCCGCGGGTTGCGACCACAGACCTCATGCGACCCCTGGCTACGGCGAAAGAACGATTTGTTTACGGTTCCACCGTTAAAGAGATGCCGACGTCAAAACATAAGCTCCGCTTCACATTTCCACCTCCCGGACACAGTTTGAGAATCCATACATTTTTAAGACCTGGCCGAATCAAATTTAAGACCTTTTAAGACTTTTTAAGACCCCGCGGGAACCCTGTCTCTGGGCTGCACGTTGCCTACAAGACAGTCTGAGCAGGCCTGTCAGAAAACTCACAAATAAGCAAATAAGCAGCAATAAAAATACAAAAAAGATTCTCACTTGTGACGCTGTAGCAGACAAAAGGTTTTCTTTCTTCACAGGAAAGGAATCTCCATTTTCCTCCATTACTCAAATCTGCAACACCACATACGACTTCCATCGAGCCAAGTCGGTTGTCACCCGGGAACCAGGAGCTGAAAGAGAAGTGACTCCCGTCGGACCAGTAAATCTGAGGATCTCTGTACAAACCGATCCATGCCAAAGGGCCATTATCTGGTGTCAAGCTCTGTATCTTGTTGTTTTCAGCTTCGTTCGTCACAGTGGCCAGATCTGTGAAGTGTTCTCTGCAGTGCTTCTGAGCCTCAGACCAATTCTTTGTTGTATTCACAAACTCGAATCCTCCTGCAGCTGAGTCTGAGAACAAAAGAGGGATTGTTGAGATCACACAATGGATTTCAAAATCATATCTTAAACATGATGTTGTATCGTAAAGATCAATATAAAGCACAACATTACCATTGTAGCAGACAAATGGAACCTGTTCATGGCAGAAATAATCAATCCATTTTCCTTCTCTATTCATTCCCACACAGAACTGATTGGCTCCTCTATAGTTTGGTTCACCAGGTCTCCAGTTCCAGTTCCTGTATTCAGCTCCACTCTGGTTGAACCCATCTGACCACTTCCAGTCCACATGACTGTACAGGCCGATCCAAACCTGAGACCTGTGACCAGCAGCAGGAACTGTGTCTTTCAGTTTCTTCATTTCTTCAGGGTTTCCCACAGTGGCCAGGTCGGTGTACTTCTCTCTGCAGTAGCTCTGAGCTTCAGTCCAAGTCTTTGCTTCAGACACAAAGTGGTACTGGTGGAGGAGGCAGGTGGAGAAGGTGAGGCACCCTGAGGAGGAAACCAGTTATTGTTGTTATGTATGAGGACTAATCTCTATATTCAGATTTCCTGTCAGACATCATACAAACAGTTAAATTCACTGACCTGAGAGACACAAGACACCAAAGAGGATCCGGTCCATCCTGATGCTGCTCGGTGGACTGTCTGTCCCAGTGTCCTCCACCAACACCTAACTGATCCAGCTCTAGTGCAGCTTTATGGAAATGTAACTCCAGCTCCTCCTCTGCTACAGACAATAGTCAGTGTTCTTTATGCAAAAAGGCAAAGATGCAAACAATTCATGGCGTGTAATCAAACTTTGACGCCACGCCACGGTCACACCGTGTGACGAAAAAAAAATCCGTCAGTCAGTTTTTATCTCCATCTTGTTGTGATGACACTCGTCTCAATCTGAAGTTGATCCGATGAAAGCCCTGGTACAAGTACATCAAAGAAAAAATGTGGAATATGGCCAAAATGGCCACTAAATGCAAAACAGCAGGCTTCCTGTTGTGTTTTTCCAATTGCACCTAAGGACTCTTTTGTTTGTCTGGTCATGATACACATGTGTATCGATTTTTGTGAAGACTGGTCAATGTGAACACGTTCCAGGGGTCTCGGGGGGGGGGGCACCGTTGAGCCATTCTGCGACGCCCATTGAAAATTCCTTCAGAATACGTAAATTTTTACATCTAACTTTCTGCAAATGTTGGTAAGAAGTTGAGCATGTTAACGCCTCAAAAAGCCAATTCATTTGCCTGAATAATAATAATAATCCTTACAATTTCAATAGGGCCTCACCTGACACCTTTGATGTCTGTGCTCGGGCCCTAAACAACATATTATTGTTTTAATAGAAGTTAGATGTATTAAAAAAAGATTGATCTGTTTTTATAATTTCAAACATTTAGATTAATTTAATAAATGTAATGATTCAAAGAAATTTAAAACAATAATACTGACATGTGACATTTATATGTGAATGATTCATTTGATCTTTGCTGAGGCAGAAAGACACAAAATAAACAAGTTTAAAATCTTTAATGAAACTGTTTTGATTTCTTCACAGATGTTGGCGTGGGTGTTGATGGATCAGGATCAGGATCAGGATCAGCTGATCCAGATGTGGATCAGGATCAGCTGAAGTGACAAAAAGAGTGCAAACATCAGAGTGAACACGTTACACACATGAGACACAACATGAGACCCAACACGTTACACACATGAGACACAACATGAGACCCAACACGTTACACACATGAGACACAACGTTACACACACGTTACACACATGAGACACAACGTTACACACACGTTACACACATGAGACACAACATGAGACACAACACATCACACACATGAGACACAACACGTTACACACATGAGACACAACACGTTACACACATGAGACACAACACGTTACACACATGAGACACAACGTTACACACACGTTACACACATGAGACACAACGTTACACACATTAGACACAACACGTTACACAACATGAGACACAAGGTGGAGGACACGTGTCCTTCATGTGTCCACCTGCTGCGTCTCTGCTGCTTTTATCCGACTCTTCATCCTCAGTGGAGCTCATTAACACACGTGTCAATCATCAGCTTCATCAACATGTTTGTATGTGAACATGAAAACACTCATTAACACGTATGTGACAGATATGCATTTGAATCAATTATTAATTATTCCCATTATGATAAGTCTGGATGTTTGTCCTCTTAAAAACATATGATTGTACTGACTCAGGTATTTAATCAGTTTATTAATCTGTTCACTTACTTTTAGTCAAACGGAGGAAACACAATGAACAAATCAAACACACCCTCCTTCCCCTCAGCTTCAACACAACTTCATACAAACTTTATCAAACACACACTTAGTAAAAACCAGTTTAGTTTGTTTTCAACAGTAAGAGAAGGTTTGAATTTAGACTCAAGATTCAAAGTATCCTCTACACAAACTTATTTTAGTTTTTTGTGGTTTTTAACGTACAAACAAATATATGATACTGAGAAAACTACAGGCAGAGAAATGTATAACTACAGTTAATAACATACAAACAAACAAACATTTCTCCAACGTCTACTTTTTAGTTTGGTCCATGCAGGAGGTGAATGACCTGTACTGCAGCCGGACACCAGGGGGCGATGGAGACACTTTGGCTTCACATTAGGAAGCTGTCATGTCGTCCATGTTTATTTACAGATGAGTTTTTAAAACTGAATGAAACATTAACGTGTTTGAGTCTGAACGTTCAACAGGTTTAGCCCCGCCCCCTCCTCTGTAACGTTAAGGATTAATAATGTGAACTATTCAAATCAATTATCTGATGATCGTGTGTAGTTATTCACTTATTACGTGAATCTATTATAAACAGATTGATGGTTTCATGAACATGAACTTACCAAAGATATATTTAAAGAGCTCATAAGACAGCAGATTATTAGCATGTAAGCTAACTCTGTTGATGAGTCCCGCCCACACGCCATGTGGCCGGGGTGCACACTGCATGAAAAGAAGCATTTGTGTCAATCTGTGTCGCAGGAAAGTGTTGGCACATCCTTCGTTTAACGACTTTCACACGTATCTGCAGGCAGCAAAGGAAACTCTCCTGTTTCCTGCAGTTGTCAAGCCTGAGAGCTGTTGTGAGGTGACCCCCCTGCTCCTACGCCTAGAGCACGCTTTCACATGCAAATGACAATGCTCTGAGCTTCACAAATGCAAATCAGGATAGTTCCCCTCAGAGCAGATAACACCTTTTTCTAAGAGTAAACTAAACTATCTGGCAGAGTGAACCAGGCTGAAAATATATATAAAACCTGAAATTTTAAATTGTTCTTAAATAAGTTAGTGTGCTATAATGAAATACATTGTATACCACGAACAAAGGTCAATGCTGTCAAATTAAACAATGCACTTTATTTCAAATTTTTATTGTCATCCAAAACAATCCTGAATCTCAACCACTGTACAGAGTGGCATGATTACAGTCACTTTTTCAATTGTGCTGGTTAAATGCACAGAGGAAGTGTAAACCACACCTCTACCAGCAAAGAAATGATGCTGGGTGTGATCATCTGTGTCCTGTAAGCTCCAAACTTCTACTGGCTTTCCATAAAAATATCTGTCCTCCCAAAATACTGGCATCAAATTCACATGTCAATGGCAAACTAAGCTGTTCCATGAATTATAAATGGTACCTTTTCACCACTACTTTCAAAATTGCTATGAAACATTCATTGATTTAATGGTTTATTTTTTCAGTGTAATATTTAATCCCCCATGGACTGCACAGTGACAAAACACAGCAGGCGGCTGTTTGGCTACAACATACATCTCCACTCAGTTTGATTATTATTTTAAATATAAAGAAGACACAATATAGAGCTGAAATTCCTTCATAATTTGAACTTCAATTGTCTAATTGTTGTTATTAAACTTTCTCAGTATTCCATTAAAACAGTCAACACTTTTATCCAAAGCGACTTACAATAAGTGCATTCAACTATAAGGTTACGAACACAGAACAGCGTGAATCATGTGTGTAAATTTACTAAACACCACAAAAAATAAACCTGGCCTCAGTCAAATACTCATCCTATATGAAGTCACCGCTGCTTTAAGATATGGAAACTGTGAAAACCTCACGTCACCCGCTCGCGTCATCAGCTGATGGACTCGTCCAATCAGAGCCTCGTAAACGCAGTGCAGCAGCATCGAGTGTCCCGCAGACATGAAACTCCGGCTCGTGTTAAGTTTGTTCCGTACGAGTGACTCTGTCTTCGGGGTAAATAACTTGCTGAAGTCGACACGACGCTTTTCCCTGGAGGAGAAGATGAGTGCGTGGGAAGCAGAGCCGCGGGCCCGGTGTGGACGAGTCGAGGCGGAGAAGACGGGCGCACAGTCCCTGAGTTAAGGAGAGCTAAGCTAGACGGAGCCGCCATGCTAACCACTAAGCTAACCCTACATCTGAAAGCATGTCCGCCGTTTTGGGATAGCGAGAAAGTTGCTAAAATACGAATACAGCATCGAGTGCTGGAGCAGATCTAGTGCATGTTTAAATATGTATGAATTACTTAGATGTAACAGTTTGTTTGCGTTAAGTTTTTTCATCAACGTGACTTTTTTCTATGTTTTCACAGCCACAGCCCCCCCCCCACACACACACACACACAACGTGGCGGTCACTGCGCGTGAGGCCGAGACGCTGAAAGTCCGGATTTAAAGTGCAGAAAATTAAGCCATTGAATGTAAGTAACTGTTTATGAATTGTTTTGGTGTTTTTTTGCTGTGGATCTTCCAACGGTGATGCAGCGCGGCTATTTCCGTTTATTAATAATAAAGTCATGTTACATGTGTTGTTTTCCAGCTGCCTGTCCATGACGTACAAAGACACACTATGAGCCAGTATGATCCGACCAGACCTTACATCAGCATTGAGGAGTTGTCGGAGAAGAAAGAGGGTAAGGTTATATTCATTAAATAATTTTCCAGTTACATGTAAAGGTGTATGTTGTAATTGAACTGTGCTAATTTTACTGAATGTGTTTACAGCTGATTGAAGCGGGACCGATGACATGGATCCATCCTTCCACAGCCAGGAGTGCACCGACCTGTGTCCCACACTTCATATAAGACTGGAAGCTACACTGATCTCACAGCTACACACCACAGACGTCTACACACTGGAGAAGAGTCCCACAAAGAAGTCATGACCCAGAGGCTGCAGAGAAACATTTCAAACTCCACCTGAGTTTTTGTACAATATTTGTGCTGTATGTAAATAAAGCTTTCACTCCACATATACCTTGTTCACATTTGTTCCCTGTACAATATGTTCACCTGTAACATCAAGCATCACATGAATGTATAGTTTTAATTAACTGCAGTGCTTTTGGTAAAGGCTTACTAATAAATAATAATAAATATTAATATATACATTTTTATTATTATTGTGTGGGAGGGGCTTACCCCACGTGCGGAATGCTGTGACCCCACGTGTGCACTGCAATGACCCATAAGGTGACCAATAGCAACACTTCTACCAGCCAATCACGAGTGACATTAGTTTCAAGGGTCTGTGGTTTCCTCCAATGGTGAGTAGAGAGAGGTTCTAGCCAGCGGCTGGACTCCGATTCATATGCTAATTAGATCACACGTCGCGATCGGTCCGCAAGGCTCAGGAGCCCCCCCGCGGTTCTCTCCTTTGTTCTCCATATCCCCCATAAGGTTCTCAAACGCCGCTTCCCTCAGCTTATTGTCACTGGCGAACGCCGAGGTAACGTCATGGAAACAGAAGGTAAATGCGGGGGGATTAGGCCTGTCCCAAGAGGTTTCCTGTGACAATAATACTGCTTTTCGTCTAGTGGCAGTGGTGGAATGTAGTATTTTATTACTTCGTTACTGTACTAAAGTACATTTTTACGTATCTGTACTTTACTTAAGTAAAAATAATAGTGCATACTTTTTACTTTTACTCCGCTACATTTCTACAATATGTGTTGTTACTCGTTACATTTTATGAACAGAGTTTCGGCAAAATGTTGCTGTGACGGAGCGGCTCCGTCACTGACCGCCAGCGCTCCACACACACACACACACACACAGTCACACACACACACACACAGTCACACACACACACACACACACAGTCACACACGCGCACACGCAGCCACACACACAGTCACACACACGCCAACAAATATTTCCACTCTTCCTGTTAAAGTTCGTAGTTGATCACTATCTAACAATCAGCTACTCTGTTTAGCGCTGGGCCGACGGAGGGTGCCCACTCTTCAGATCCACATCTGGGTGTAACACACACACACACACACACACACACACACACACACACACACACACAGTGGCCGGTCAGCAGCCGTCCGGACCACTCCGTGAAGAAGGAGGAGGAGACGTTTCTTTAGTTTTAACGCCGCCACTTTATTTATTGACTGTCCACCGGAGCAACACTCTCATCACCTCCAGGTGCTCGTTCACTTCTCGTATTCACACACTTGTTGCGCAAGTTACCCAGGTGCACTACGTCACTCTCTGGGCCCGTTCCTTAAAGGGGCAGGCCATACCTGCAAATGTTGTTGCTTATAATTATTACTAGTAGTGACCAGTGGCGGTTCGTCATACAGGGCGCTGGGGCGCCGCCCACCCTACAATTTTGAGATGAAAAAAAAAAAAAAAAAAAAAAAAATGACATGTCAAAAAACATTATATATCAAATAATTTAATAAGAAATGTACTGTTTTAAAGCGTTAAATGTGTGCCGGAGACCGTAAGCCCCTGTCAAAAACCACTAAATATATTATATTTGGTAATATATTTGCCATTCGTTATCACTGAGAGAGAAGCCACTCCTCCCTGTGGGCGCCGGGCAAGTGGAAGTCTATGGAAGCCAACAAAAGGGGCAGGAACATTTGAGCAAGGACAGCTTCTCAATGGCGGATGACAGTTCGAGCCATGGGCGCACTTCACTTGCGCCTACAGCCAATGAAAGGGTTTCTTATACATCATGCTGACAGGACTGTCCAATCAGAGACCTTATCACTGATCTACAGGAGCTGCATAGTTAGCAGATACTTTTAATCTGCACGGAGGTGCAGCTCCGGTCCCGGAGCACTGAGTGAGACAGGTAGAGGACAGACAGTGGACAGATAGAATCATTGTTGTTTACTGTGTCGTGTGTGTAGTTTTATCGATCAGTAATAATCAGCTGAAATTTTTACCCACATGTTAACGTGCATGGGGACGTGCTCCTCTCTCGGTCACCTCCCGGAGCACCGGAGCACCTCCCCGGGGACCGGGACGTCCGGGACGACCGGGACGCGACCGGAGCACCTCCCGGAGCACCGTGCACCTCCCCGGGTGCACCTCCCTCCGGTGCTCCGGAGACCGGGACGTGTCCCGGGACGTCCCCGGGTTAAACCGCGCCGCCCAAGTGCGCCCCCCCCCCCAAAAAATGTCACCAGCCGCCACTGGTAGTGACATCTGTAGGCATGAGTATTAGCAGTAGCTATATCTGCATTCTTTATCAAATGGCACAGCCTAGACATTGAGAGACAACCCATTGCGTGAGTACTTTTACTTTTAATACTTAAAGTAAATTTAAAAGCAAGTACTTTTTACTTTTACTTAAGTAGGATTGTTGATGTAGTACTTTTACTTTTACTTAAGTATATATTTTCCTGTGTACTTTTAGTTAAGTACTAAACTTCAGTACTTCCTCCACCACTGCCGGGGTGGGACGAGCTAATGCTAACATGTGATGAGCTAACCATGTTCTAATGACATCAACGTCATTATTGTGTTAACAACCATTATTCAACATGAAGAGTGGGTCAGCTGCAGTTTGTTGTGTTGTTCATTTGAGTCTGTTGAACGAGACCTTTGTGTGTTTATGTCTTTTTGTTTCCTATCTCTATCAGAGGGTTCTGTTCAGAACCTTTCAGCCACGGTGTCCTCGACCTCCTGCACTGAACCCCGAGGGGTCAGAGGTCACAGAGACCACCACAGGTACGAGGGGTCAGAGGTCACAGAGACCACCACAGGTACGAGGGGTCAGAGGTCACAGAGACCAGCACAGGTACGAGGGGTCAGAGGTCACAGAGACCACCAGGTGGGATAAACAACAGGGAGATGATGTCACCATGTTTGCCTCACACCATATGTCAGCTGGTCATTGTCTTATTTCAATGAAAATATTTCCGTGTTTACTTTACACACACATATGTATATATTTATATATAAACATTATACATTATACATTATACATGCGCTGGTGTCCAGACGTCTCTGCGGTCGTCATGTGTTTGTTGAGGTTTGATGACATCACACACAAGGTTTGTTTGGTGATAAAAATTTATTTGGTATCTGTGAGTAACTACAGTCGTAGTGTTCTCATACATGTCGTCTGCTGTTCATCAAACTGATATATATATTTATATATCTATAAAAGAATCTACATACATCTAACACAAGATCAGTCGCTGTGAGTCACTGTTGTTTAGTGGGGGGGGGGGTAATAACTGTGACAAATTCAGTGCTGAATCTTCAACAAGATAAATGATAATATTATAATTATAAATCTGTGCATTAAATAAGTCTAAAAATAAAAAATCTTCCATCGAACACACAAACAGGCCCAGGTATGTTAAACAGATGATCACACACAAACACACACTAACACACACGTGTGACGTTTCAACACGCTTCTTTGGTTTTTGGTTGAAAACTGAATCAGCCTGAAAAGGTTTTAAATAAATGGATTAAAGCACAAACAGCTGGAATGTGACAAAAACATGTTCAAAGATACGACTTGGACATTAGTGTGGACATGACACGTTCACACGCACACGTTTGCATCACGTCTGGTTTCTACACAACACACAACTACCATCAGATCTTATGACTGAAGTGTTTTTCAGTGATGTTACTATGAATGAGAACATGTGTAACTGTGATGAATCCAGAGCTCTGCAGTTCAAGCCTGAAGAGATCGTGAGCTCTGTGTCTTTAAAAGAAAACAACTGGACCCCCAACGATTCAACCGTCCGGAAGAAACTGAGCAGACGTGATTCAACGAGTCGTGTGTAGCGGCTCATGTCGTAAGGCAGACGTGCTGTTAGCTGCTAGCTGTTAGCTGTTAGCTGTTCCATGTTTCTGGTTTAACTATTTAGGCCAAAAATACAAAGAGACAAAAAGAAAAGTGCTCAAACAGAAGGAAAGAGACAAACTGACGATTCAACGTTTCTCAGCTGAAAATATTAAAATCAGCAGCTGAGTCATCGACACAAACATCTTCTCGCTGTAATTTATCTTCATCTCATATCAACAGAGTCAGGTCACATCAACATTTAGAGGACTCCATTACCCAGAAGCCCCACCACGCTGCTGCTAAAAGCTTTCCTTGTATCTACTGTCTCATGATTGTTCAACGTTTGTAGTCCTAAGTTTTAATTTGCTCCTCACAGCTGTTTTTTAGCTGCTGTGCTAACGTTAGCTAACAAATGTTAGTATCTCAACCTAGCTTAAATCCTCTGTATCAAAGAAGCTAACATCCGTCAGGGTGGCGTTAGCTCATGTTAGTTAGCTCTGTATCTGATGTTAGCTATAGGGCCACACCCGTTTTAACAATGATTAATTCACATTCGTTTTTTAACCAATAAGTTTAATCTGATGGGTGAAAGTTATTTCACAGTAAAGACTAATGAAGTAATGTTTGCTAGCTCGCGAGTCGAATAAACGTACAAATCTAAGTGCTCTATGTGAAGCTAGCTGTAACGCTGCAGCTCATCACAGGATCGTTTCATAGCTTTTAACTGATACAAATTCTGTACAAATGTATTTTTATTGTTAAAACTTTTAAGTTGATTCAAACTTCTGCTGCTAGATAGCTAATCATTGTTAGCTTGTAAGCTAACAATGATTAGCTCTGGACAAAGAGATCTGCTAAGAGTGAGCACATGTTTGTTAGCCTCCTGTATTTATTCAGAGGCTTCCAAACTATTTGAATCAACTCACCTGCTCTTATTAGCCAATGTTTACTTACGTTAATGACATTTAATATCCAGTCGTAGTTTATCACAAACACGTGGCTCATCTTCTAATGTTATCAATGTGTTAGCTGCAATGCTAACATGATTAGCTTCTGTTGTTCTTTGTCTCAAGTCTTTTATTCTGCGGTGACCTGACTCTGTTCATCTTCATCACCCTCCATCAAACCCTCCTCTTCCTCACCTGGACTCACAGGAACCATCGTTTCTCATGGTTCATTTATAAACAGTCTGTAACCGTGGCAACCATTACATGCACTCTGAGCTGTCTTTAATATTTTCAGTCCGTGTGGGTTTGACGACTCTTCATCAACGGATTTCCTCAGAAATATGATTCTTAAAAATCTTTAACACCAAAGAAGCTGAGTTTGTTCGTAGAGAGAAACTACAACTCCCACAATTCAAAGTGTTTCTTCAGTCGATCCACAGAAACATGAATCAGGTCATAAACACACGTGTTCTTCATGGAAACTTTTCTATCTGGTGAATGTTTTACGTGAGTTAAGACTCGTTACGTGTTGTTTAAGAAAGAATTGTTTGAGGAGAAAGATGAACAGACGTGAATGTGAGGGGGCGGAGTTTGTTCAGGTTTCAGGTGGGCGGAGTTTAACAGAGCACCCTGCAGGTGAGACTGAAGAAAATCTGAATTCTGACTTTGTGTTGGTAAATTTTGGCACCGACGCTTATTGAAATGCTCCTGATTAAAGAGGGACTCTCCACCAGAGGGCGGTGTTTCTGCCTCTGTGTTGGTTCACCTGTTAACACACAGGCTGAAATCCCTCCTATCACTTTATAGTGACTTCGCCATTACCCTGTATAATGAACTTACAACCGATGGTCACATATAAATATTAATTGTGAAATAAACATAACATTTTTCACCAGCCGACATTGCTGTTGTTGTTTTACGTCTTACACTTGAGACAATGACGTCATCAGTGTCTGAAGAGTGTTTGTGTTTTCTCGATGACCTCATGTATCGTCTCTATATAGAAGACATAGTTAAATTATATAGTTATATAGTTTATATAATGAAGGTGTGAACAGTGAGTGATTTCAGTCACAACCACAGTGAAACCTGGTGAGTCAAACCCCGCCTCCTGCTCCTCCAATCACAACCTGTCATTCGTGGGTCATTATTTTCCTGCTCAGGTCTGATAGGCCGACGAACTGGTGAGCTCCGCCTCCTCTTCCTGTGAGAGTCAAGACGGTCATTTCGTTACTCCTCCTCCTCCTCCTCCTCCTCCTCCTCCTCCTCCTCCTCCTCCTCCTCCTCCTCCTCCTCCTCCTCCTCCTCCTCTCCCGCCATCACCTCCACCAGCAGCTCAGCGGTGCAGGTCGCCTCCCCCAGGATGTTCACCGCCTTCACCATGTACTTAGCGTCATCGTCGCCCGACACCTGCAGGTGAGGTCAGGAGAACAGTGAGGATCTGACCTGAGAGCTCAACCAGTCAGAGTCACCACAGAGCTTCAGTATGAGTCCAGGAACATGTCCTCAAAGTGAGGGACAGTGTGTGTGTGTGTGTGTGATATGACCTCTGACCTCTGAAATGACCAGACTGCAGTTTCCGTCTTCATCGTAGTCGATCTGAAAGTGTCGGGTCTCTTTGATTGGCTGCTCGTCTTTGTACCACACCACCTCTGGATCAGGGAACCCTGGAGACAGAGATGATGAGGACACGTGTTCAGTCCGTGCAACGATCCTGACGATCGTGAACATAAGATTTGGGTTGTTTAAATCTTTAATCACTTTGTAAGTTGAGCTTGTTAAGTCCTACGAGACAAAGTGTGATTTGTGAATATGGGGTTTATAAATTAAATTTGTTGGATTGATTGAGTTCAAATAAACTGTAAAATAAGACGACACGTCTTCCCTCCAGAAATGAAGTTGAAATATCTCTGAAACCAACGCTGCCATCTTGTGGCGAAGATGTCAATAGCAGTCAGGGTCTGAGCAGTGGTGATCGTGGAGAGGAGCCATGGTGTCAAGCTCCGCCCATACATGCTCTCAACCAGTCGGTCCACCATGTCTACTTTGATTCTTTAGTTATGCCCATATCCCATCTGCTAACATGGAGGAGGAGGGTCAATAACCTGTACTGCAGGTAGCCACCAGGGGGCGATCTAGATGTTGTCCATCTTTATTTACAAGAACCTTCTGCTGCTCTCTTCACTGATTCTCTGAACTGAAACATCTGCTCACACCTGCTCAGTTTATGTGTTATGATATACTGATATATGATTCTTCAGCGACCTTCTATCTTGCAGTCGAAGCGAGCGGCGCTTCCCTCCACCACCTCCACGTCTTTGATGACGGAGCTGAAAGTGGGTTTGCACTCGGTCTTCTGCTCGTACTCCAAACACTCCAGGAACTGATTGTCCTCTGAGAAGAGACGGAACAGAAGGTTTAGTTTCTCAGTTTATCACCTGACAGCAGATGTGAGGACGCTGCTCAGACCTTCGGTGGGTGAACCCTTCTTGGCGCTGACTCCAGCCATCATGGCCATGGACGACAGGCGCCCGATGGCTCGCACGGCGTGACCCGTTTTCTACCACAGAAGAAGAGACGGTCAAACCAACACCACCTCAGAGGGTTTTCCTGTAACAACACAGATGTTCGGTGTCTACCTGCCACTTCCTCCTCAGGATGTACTTCTTCATCCGCTCCTTGGACAGCTTCTTGGCCTTCATGGTGTTGGTGTCCTGCTTCAGCCACGGGTGATCGAAACACTGAGCGCAGGTCAGCCGAGCTCTGATGGACAAAAACAGTTCAACGTGTTTGACTCATTTACTTTGTGATCATTTTCCCGTGTTGGTGTCATGAGTCCGTTACTTCATGTCTTTCTTCAGCAGACTGGTGATGAAGTCTTTGGCGGTGTCGGAGATTTCATCGAAGGCGTCGTCCTCAAAGTCCCAGGAGGCCGAAGTGACGTTGGACAGAGTCTCGTTGTCGTTGTCGCCCATGAAGGGAGACAGACCGCTCAGCCTGAGAAGACAAACACAGGGCAAAATGATCAATATATCAAGAACCCTCCGTCCTTCTCCTGCCTCTGATTGGCTAATACTACTCAGAGTAAGCCAATCAGAGGTGTGGTGAGGGCGGGTCTTAGCCCGTCTCTGGGGGAAACAAAATAACACAAAGAACAGATGCACATGAAAAATTGTGGAATAAACAACATTTAAGTAAAGACAACTAAAAAAAGTCAAATAAATCCAACTAAAGATAAGCTAAGCTAATGGTGAAGTAAATCAAATGAAGTGAAGCTGAAGAAGCCAAAGTAAAGTGAGGCTAAGCTAACAGCATGGAGGTGAGCTACATGAAGGGATGCTGCTAGCATCAGTACAGCGAAGTACTCACAATATGTAACAGATGACTCCTATACTCCACATGTCGGTGGGATAACTGATGGCTTCGTAGTTAATCACCTCGGGGGCAACGAACTCCGGGGTCCCAAACAAAACCTTGAGAGTTCCAGCATTTTCTGTCCACGACACAAAAAGAGTCAAAGATTAATTTCTTCATCAGATTCAACAACTTGTTCAATCAGTGTAATTCAGTATTTAATTCATTCTTAATGAAGTTTCTTCAAGAATGTTTTGTAAATCAACAAAGAAATTGACTTGCGTCACACACTCAGACAATGATGGAAAACAATGAGACAATATTATTTAATGAATCATTTGTTGACAAAATAACCACAAAGAGACACAACCACAGGCAGGAAGTCTGCACCTAGTCGCCTGGCGAGGCCGAAGTCGATGAGTTTGATTTTGCTGCCGGTTTTGTTGACACACATGATGTTCTCCGGTTTGAGGTCGAGGTGGACGATGCCTTGTTTGTGGATGAAGTTCACTCCATCGATGATCTGCAGCATGTATTTAATCACCTCCCGCTCCGTCAGCTCAAAGTCCTCGTCGATGATCCGCTCGAACAACTCGCCGCCGGAGATCCTACATGCGTACGCACCAGAGTGGAAGAGATCAAAAACAAACCACGTAGACCTGTATCAGGATAATGAATCAGCATTTAAAGAGAAATCTCAAAAATAGTCAAGAAGAAAAACAGCAGAGACAGAAACATGGTCAGTGTTACTTTGGTCTCAATCTTTATCAGAAACTACAAATATGAGCAGATCTCTGATTTTCAGAAACAAAATGTAGAAACCAAACGGCAGATCAAGGCTGAGGCCGCTGGTCAGTGTCTCTACGTACATCTCCAGCACCATGACGATGTCGGACTTGCCCTCGAAGGCATCGATGCACTGGACCAGTTTGGGGTGATGGAGGCTGTTCATGATGCAGATCTCATGCCGGACGTTGTCCTTGTCCTTCACTGAATAAGCCTTGATGAACTTTCCCGCCCAAACCTTCCTCGTGGCTTTTTCCACCAGTTTGAAGACTTGACCGAACTTTCCCCTAAAACATAAACAGTTGTGATGTCATCACGACACAGAGTTTAAACCAGCTGCTCCTGTGTTCACACAGTAGTGAGTGGGCGGAGCCTTACGTTCCCAGTCTCTCCTCCACGTCGTACAACTCCTTCACCTTCACGTCTGCTCGGATGCTAACGTCTCTGTAGTCCGGCTCCTTCTCCAAGTCTGAGCACACACAGAGGTCAGAGGTCACTAATACTGTACTGTCACATGACCAGAAGTAATTTCATCTTGTGATTGGTTCTCTGTCAGAGTTTGTGTAACATCATTTCATGTGATCTGAAGTTACGATGTTATGTGTTAGGGATTGTGTTGTTGTGTGGATGGAAGTTGTACCTTCATCCTCGTCTTCAGCCTCGTCCTGGTTCTCTGTCAGCCAATCAAACAGCAGCATCGTTAGTTCAGTCACATGACTTTAGCTCAGCTGTTAGTTTGACCTTCTTGTAACTCTGCACTTTACTGACCGTCGTCCACCAGTCCCATCGTCACGGGCTCCGACTCCGCACTCGGCTCGCCGACGCCATAAATGTTTACCGCTCGAATACGAAACTTGTACTGACGTTCAGGAAGAAGGTTCTGGAGACAAAACAAGTGTAACCTTTATTTAAACATTTCACCTCCTCAAGATCAATGTGACGGTGAGAGAAAGCAGCTACACACCTGGATGTTAGTGGAGGTGCTGTTACACGACACCAGGTGTTTCCACTGCTGCCCCCCCGACTCCCAGGTCTCCACGTCGTACGACTGCACGGCGCTGCCGCCGTCGTAGGTCGGCCCGTACCACGACAGGGTCAGACTGGCCCGCCGGATATCTGAGGTAGCCGGGACCTTCGCTGGAGGGTCAGGTTTATCTGAGAGGGGTTTAACCAATGATAAGATTATTTCCATTGATAACAACTGATAACAACTGAAAATAACCTACCGACGATGGTGAGGTTGAGGGCGGCCTGGCGGAGGCCGTAGCCGTTCCTCAGCTCGATGGTGTAGCAGCCGCAGTGCTCCTGCTGCCCGCTGGAGATGGTCAGCTCGCTGCTGCCGTCACCGCTGGCGATGGAGATGTCGGCCGAGCCCTCCTGGATCTGAACACACCCACACACACTGAAGCTGAAACATCTGGGATTTGTAGTTTATCAGGTGTTGATTCCATAAAGATATAAAATCACAGAAGCTGGGTGTGTGTGTGTGTGTGTGTGTGTGTGTGTGTGTGTGTGTGTGTGTGTGAGACCTACTGGTTTCCTGAACTTCAGCCAGGTGCAGTTGATGGGCGGAGCTCCAGAGAACTTACAGAGGATCTCCACCTTCTCTCCCGCCAAGATCTTCATGTCCTCAGGGAACTGAAGGATCTGAGGAGGCAGAGCTGCCAAAACACATCAATAATCAATAATCAATCAGGAGAAGAAAGCAGGAGAAACAAAGAATGGAGGAGCTCTTTTTAATCCTGGAACCAAACTTCATGTAAAGACTGAACATGAAATAAAAGAACAGCTGAAGAAGAAACATGAATTAAAATAGATTTGTTATTTAAAACGAGCAGATTTCCTCATGATGATCTCTTTACACTCCTTCATCTCCTGTTTATTCATGAGCTGCTAACCGCTGTGTGTGTGTGTGTGTGTGTGTGTGTGTCACCTTGTTTAGGAGGAGTCTTGTGAGTTGGTTTCTTGATCCTGGCTTCACCTGATGGAAACAAAAACACGTCAGTCCCTCGATCACTTCCTGGTGTTGCAATGCAGAGGCAGCAGCAGAATGTGAGACCGAGAGAGGACTCCTGCAGTTGATCCCATTGAGTCCTGATGACCATATATGGGCAAAATGTTACGTTACAGCATGTGTGTGTGTGTGTGTGTGTGTCTGTGTGTGTGTGTCTGTGTGTCTGTACGTGTGTGTGTCTGTGTGTCTGTACGTGTGTCTGTGTGTCTGTATGTGTGTGTGTGTGTGTGTCTGTACGTGTGTGTGTGTCTGTATGTGTGTGTGTGTGTGTGTCTGTACGTGTGTGTGTCTGTGTGTCTGTACGTGTGTCTGTGTGTCTGTATGTGTGTGTGTGTGTGTGTCTGTACGTGTGTGTGTGTCTGTATGTGTGTGTGTGTGTCTGTACGTGTGTGTGTGTCTGTATGTGTGTGTGTGTCTGTATGTGTGTGTGTGTGTGTGTCTGTACGTGTGTGTGTGTCTGTATGTGTGTGTGCCGTGTGTCCGTCCTGGATCATACCACAGATGATATTTAAATACACATGGACAGTCCAGTTTCAGTCTTAAGCGTTTGGTTTTATCTGCTGTAACAAACGAGCCAATCAGCAGCCAGAACCAGACGCAGGTTAAAGGTCAGCGGTATTACACACACGGTGTATAATGTATAGTCGTGTCATTGTGTCTGGATCCAGACCAACTATGTGCAAACAGCTTAAGGAGCGTTGGATTTATGTACAGTGGCGAGCCGGGTGGGCGGACACCCAGATTCTGTCCTGTGGGGTCACTCAGTGCACCTGGCCGGGGGAGCTGCTCTGTGATTGGCTGTGCTGCACATTTCTCTTCCTGCACGCTCCAATCACCTTTCTGATTGTGAACTAAACACAAGTGGAGACTTATTAAAGAATGAACGTGACTCTGGTCATCTATCTTCAGTTTGTGTCTGTGTTATAAAACCTGAAGTTTGTTAAATCCTCTTCCATCATCACACGCTTTGAGTCTTTGTGTCCACAGGGTCCGTCCGTCCTCTTACATGGAGACGGTTTGATTCTGTGGTGTGAAGCGAAGCCTGAGACGAGTCAGGGAAACCCGGCCTTAAAAGGCAGCGTGGGCGAGGGGCCATGACGCCCCCCCCCCCCCCCCCCCCCAGCTTCATTCCTGGGCTGCCGGCTCCGATCTGTTGGTAAAACTCAGCAGACGACTCAGGAGCTGAAGACCAGTTCCCTCTGAAACTGGAACCACTCTGTGTTACATCTCTTTTTATCATCATCCATGTTCATGTGCAGATATTTGGGAATTATTATTCTAGTCATTTAAAGATTTAACTTGATTAATGAAGTTTTAATCCAGTTTTAATTTGCAGTATTTATTGATGGATTAATATTCAATCAAATGTTCTTATTATTGTCTTTTTATTAAAATATAAAATGATGAACTGCTGTTAAATAGTTTCTTTATTCACAGTCTAATTATTTAGTTATTAACTCATTCATTCATTACATGTTTGATATGTGATAAAGGTAAATACATTTTTATTTAGACATTGAATAGACACGTGTGTTCCAGCTAAAAGCTAACGCACCACATGATAATGCTAACACACCTGCACATTTAGAAGTGTACAATAAGACTATTTTGGTCACATTAGCAAGAAGCTAATTATAATTATTAAAGCCAATTATGTTAAAATGCTTTCAGGTTTCTCAAAGTGATTTGAAATGATCCTTCAGACTAGCATCTTTGTGAGCTTACATGTGAGCTAACATGCTACTTGTCTTTGTGATAAATGTTTTATGTAACAAACTTATTAGTTTATAACAATGAGTTAATAATTTCAGATGCATGTAAACAAACAGCTTCTCATTATGAACAGAAACTAATGAAACGACACCTGGAAACATTTGAGCTAGCTAGCTAGTGAATAGCGTGGAGACCTGACTGACTCCATCTGTCATGACTCAGCTGCTAACATTAGCCTCAGTTAGCATGTGCGAAGCCTTGTCTAAAACCTCATATAGCTAAGTCAACACATGCTAACACTCAGTGTCAACATGCTAATGCTAATGCTAACCCTAAACTCAGTTAAAGACTGTCTCCACAGCGCCACCACTTCATCAGGTCAACAACTACAACACTAACAACCTGCTGTCACCAGCTTCTGTTGCTAAGCTGTGATTGGACAGCTGCTATCGGGGGCTAGACACATTAATTTGAAATGTGACACAACTGAGGAACACTAAACAAGGAGAATTATTTAAAAACTGTAACGTCTGATGATGGTTTTTAAACAGTGACACAGCCGTGATTCAAACAGGTTCAAAGATCACCATCAACTTCAGTGTGGAGTTTGTCCTGAACAGGTTTGAAGTCTCCGGCTGTTGAGGCCACGGATCCTGAGACAGGAAGTTTCAATGAAAACATGAATCAGGCCAAAGTTCTGCTGCTTTTATGAAACATTTAAAGAACTTTTAGACTGAGCTGCTGGTCCAGATCTGTCAATCACAACCAATCACAACCCAGCTACAACCAACACTAACCAGCCGGCCAATCAGAACACAGCTACAACCAACAGCAACCAGCCGGCCAATCAGAACACAGCTACAACCAACAGCAACCAGCCGGCCAATCAGAACACAGCTACAAACCAACACTAACCAGCCGGCCAATCAGAACACAGCTACAAACCAACACTAACCAGCCGGCCAATCAGAACACAGCTACAAACCAACACTAACCAGCCGGCCAATCAGAACACAGCTACAAACCAACACTAACCAGCCGGCCAATCAGAACACAGCTACAACCAACAGCAACCAGCCGGCCAATCAGAACACAGCTACAACCAACAGCAACCAGCCGGCCAATCAGAACACAGCTACAAACCAACACTAACCAGCCGGCCAATCAGAACACAGCTACAAACCAACACTAACCAGCCGGCCAATCAGAACACAGCTACAAACCAACACTAACCAGCCGGCCAATCAGAACACAGCTACAAACCAACACTAACCAGCCGGCCAATCAGAACACAGCTACAACCAACAGCAACCAGCCGGCCAATCAGAACACAGCTACAAACCAACACTAACCAGCCGGCCAATCAGAACACAGCTACAACCAACAGCAACCAGCCGGCCAATCAGAACACAGCTACAAACCAACACTAACCAGCCGGCCAATCAGAACACAGCTACAAACCAACACTAACCAGCCGGCCAATCAGGACACAGCTACAAACCAACACTAACCAGCCGGCCAATCAGAACACAGCTACAAACCAACACTAACCAGCCGGCCAATCAGAACACAGCTACAAACCAACCAATGATCTACAAGCAATGGCCCAGAAACATAATTTTTATCCCGTCACGGAACACAAACTCTGATCAATAATAAATCTAAATCAAGATAACATCCTGCAGAGTCACAAAGGTTAGGATGGGTCATCAGACAGAGGGGGGGCTGGTGGGAGGGCTGGGGGGGGCTGGTGGGGGGGGGGGGGGGGAGTGTGGTCTTAAAGTGGAAAGAGACGCTCGGTGGTTTACTGTTCTGGAGGTAGGAATAATAATCTGACAGTGATGAACTGATGTTTCCAATGATACACACACACACACACACTTTAAATAGAAACCAGTGTGTGTGTGTGTGTGTGTGTGTGTAAGAGTGTGTGGTGCATGTGAGTGTGTGTGTGTGTGTGTGTGTGTGTGTGTGTGTGTGTGTGTGTGTGTGTGTGTGTGTGTGTGTGTGTGTGTGTGTGTGTGTGTGTGGGAACCAGTGCTCCCAGCTCGCAGCTCCTTATTGGGACAAAAGGAAAGACGCTGCTGCATATTTTGGAAACTCACTCTCTGAGGTCGGAGTCGACTTCTTCGACTTCTTGTCTGCAGGAGAGTTTTCTGTCGGGTCTGAGGACGAGAGAGAGACACATGTGAAGAGAGAGAGACATGTGAAGAGAGAGAGAGACATGTGAAGAGAGAGAGAGACATGTGAAGAGAGAGAGAGACATGTGAAGAGAGAGAGAGACATGTGAAGAGAGAGAGAGACATGTGAAGAGAGAGAGAGACATGTGAAGAGAGAGACATGTGAAGAGAGAGACACGTGAAGAGAGAGAGAGACATGTGAAGAGAGAGAGAGACATGTGAAGAGAGAGAGAGACATGTGAAGAGAGAGAGACATGTGAAGAGAGAGAGAGACATGTGAAGAGAGAGAGACACATGTGAAGAGAGAGAGAGACATGTGAAGAGAGAGAGAGAGAGAGAGATGTGAAGAGAGAGACATGTGAAGAGAGAGAGAGACATGTGAAGAGAGAGAGAGACATGTGAAGAGAGAGAGAGACATGTGAAGAGAGAGAGAGACATGTGAAGAGAGAGAGAGAGACATGTGAAGAGAGAGAGAGACATGTGAAGAGAGAGACATGTGAAGAGAGAGAGAGACATGTGAAGAGAGAGAGAGAGAGACATGTGAAGAGAGAGAGAGACATGTGAAGAGAGAGAGAGAGAGACATGTGAAGAGAGAGAGAGACATGTGAAGAGAGAGACATGTGAAGAGAGAGAGAGACATGTGAAGAGAGAGAGAGACTTGTGAAGAGAGAGAGAGACATGTGAAGAGAGAGAGAGACATGTGAAGAGAGAGAGACATGTGAAGAGAGAGAGAGACATGTGAAGAGAGAGAGAGACATGTGAAGAGAGAGAGAGACATGTGAAGAGAGAGAGAGAGAGAGACATGTGAAGAGAGAGAGAGAGAGACATGTGAAGAGAGAGAGAGACATGTGAAGAGAGAGAGAGACATGTGAAGAGAGAGAGAGACATGTGAAGAGAGAGAGAGACATGTGAAGAGAGAGACATGTGAAGAGAGAGAGAGAGAGACACATGTGAAGAGAGAGAGAGACACATGTGAAGAGAGAGAGAGACATGTGAAGAGAGAGACATGTGAAGAGAGAGAGACATGTGAAGAGAGAGAGACATGTGAAGAGAGAGAGAGACATGTGAAGAGAGAGAGAGACATGTGAAGAGAGAGAGGGACATGTGAAGAGAGAGAGACATGTGAAGAGAGAGAGGGACATGTGAAGAGAGAGAGACATGTGAAGAGAGAGAGGGACATGTGAAGAGAGAGAGAGACATGTGAAGAGAGAGAGACATGTGAAGAGAGACATGTGAAGAGAGAGAGAGAGAGAGACATGTGAAGAGAGAGACATGTGAAGAGAGAGAGAGACATGTGAAGAGAGAGAGAGAGAGAGAGACATGTGAAGAGAGAGAGAGAGACATGTGAAGAGAGAGAGAGACATGTGAAGAGAGAGACATGTGAAGAGAGAGAGAGACATGTGAAGAGAGAGACATGTGAAGAGAGAGAGAGAGAGACATGTGAAGAGAGAGAGAGACATGTGAAGAGAGAGACATGTGAAGAGAGAGAGAGACATGTGAAGAGAGAGAGAGACATGTGAAGAGAGAGAGAGACATGTGAAGAGAGAGAGAGACATGTGAAGAGAGAGAGACATGTGAAGAGAGAGAGAGACATGTGAAGAGAGAGAGAGACATGTGAAGAGAGAGAGAGACATGTGAAGAGAGAGAGAGAGAGAGAGAGAGAGACATGTGAAGAGAGAGAGAGAGAGACATGTGAAGAGAGAGAGAGACATGTGAAGAGAGAGACATGTGAAGAGAGAGAGAGACATGTGAAGAGAGAGAGAGACATGTGAAGAGAGAGAGAGACATGTGAAGAGAGAGAGAGACATGTGAAGAGAGAGACATGTGAAGAGAGAGAGAGAGAGACACATGTGAAGAGAGAGAGAGACACATGTGAAGAGAGAGAGAGACATGTGAAGAGAGAGACATGTGAAGAGAGAGAGACATGTGAAGAGAGAGAGACATGTGAAGAGAGAGAGAGACATGTGAAGAGAGAGAGAGACATGTGAAGAGAGAGAGAGACATGTGAAGAGAGAGAGGGACATGTGAAGAGAGAGAGACATGTGAAGAGAGAGAGGGACATGTGAAGAGAGAGAGACATGTGAAGAGAGAGAGGGACATGTGAAGAGAGAGAGAGACATGTGAAGAGAGAGAGACATGTGAAGAGAGACATGTGAAGAGAGAGAGAGAGAGAGACATGTGAAGAGAGAGACATGTGAAGAGAGAGAGAGACATGTGAAGAGAGAGAGAGACATGTGAAGAGAGAGAGAGAGAGAGAGACATGTGAAGAGAGAGAGAGAGACATGTGAAGAGAGAGAGAGACATGTGAAGAGAGAGACATGTGAAGAGAGAGAGAGACATGTGAAGAGAGAGACATGTGAAGAGAGAGAGAGAGACATGTGAAGAGAGAGAGAGAGAGAGAGAGAGAGAGAGAGAGAGAGAGAGAGACATGTGATCATGTGACACATTGTACAAAGTTGAAGATTCTGAAGTGAATCAGCTGATCATCGTCCTCCAGGGACCTCTTCATATCCTCTTATTACCCAGCATGCACTCTGCTCCCCCCCAGCCCCGCCCCTCTGGACCTCCTCAGGGAAACTTCATTAAATCTTTCTTCTAATTACAGGAAAGAATCAGCTGCAGGAATCTGAGCGTCTGGAGACGTCAGATCTAAACTGTTCCTGTCAGAGAACGTGTGAGACAAGAAGGATTGAGACAACGTTTCATATTTAATGTGAACGAGAGATTTGTCCTTTTCTGTTTCCTGCTGGAACATTCTTACGTTTCTGATTTGATCGCAAAGAAAACACATCAGAGGTCAAACTTTCTGAGGAAAAAGAAAACCCAACTGTTCTGGAGTTAGTTCTGATGAGAACACGTCGCTGGTGGATACAAGAAGTGTCAATATATACAAACTGTGTTTTACTGCAAACATGAAGAATCTCAACATTCCTTGTGAAGCTACACGCGTGACTCTGTAAATACTGAATACTCATTCAGTCCCGGATCAGTAATAATGGTAAGTTTGAAGTTACATTAACAAACATCATCATTCTGTGGTCATGTTTCAATCAATGATCCTTGTGTATATTATGGGATGTTCTCACCATCCACCAGCACCGTGCAGCAGCTCTCGGCTCGTCCTGCTGGAGCTTCCACTCGGCAGCGGTACTGACCTTCATCCTCCGGCAGAGCTTTGTCTATGGTCAGGGAGCACAGGCCTCCTGCAACAACACAACAACATGAGCACAGCAACACAATGTCAACACAACATCCAGAGCTGTGAGGCTGCAGCTGTCTGAGAGCATCTCAGTGACCTCTGACCTTCAACCGTCCACACACACGTCTCTACTTGTCTCTCAGTGAGGACATTCATTCACATGATACATTTCCTAATGATCAGCGACCAATCATCAGTCAGTGACAGCTGTCAATCAAATAACTGATTCAAACCAAACTGATCAGAAACACGTGAACAAACATCAGAGAGCCCATGTCCCATCTGCTGACATGGAGGAGGCGTGTGACCTCTGACCTCTGACCACTGCAGCCAGAGGTCAAACTACAGGAAGTGATTCTGAAGTCAAATCACATGAAACTCAAACAGCAGCTGAGAAGAACAACAGAGAACAGAGAACACTGAGGGAATGTCCCTTTAAGAGACAGGAGGGTCCTCACTAGTGCAGTTGTGTGTGTGTGTGTGTGTGTGTGTGTGTGTGTGTCTGTGTGTGTGTGTGTCTGTGTGTGTCTGTGTGTGTGTGTGTGTGTGTGTAAAGTGATCTGTTCCCATATGAAATACCAGAGCTGCTCACACATCCTGTCTCTATTGTCTCAGATCTGATTTCTATTAATAGAGTCTGAACAGTTGTTTCTTTATAAAACTACACACTTCAAACTCACACTTTGTCTTTACACACACAACAAACATGTGGTGGGGGGGGGACTTTGTGGGTTTCTGATCACACACAGCAGGTGTGTGTGTGTGTGGTGTGTGTGTCTGTGGTTGTGGGGACCTAACTGGTTACACATTCACATTAATGGGACTTAAGGAAAGTCAGGGAATGTATCTGAAGGCAAAGATGTTTTGAGGATAAGTTATTATAATTATTAAATATTATAATTATTAAATATTATAATTATTAAATATTATAATTATTAAATATTATAATTCTTATATATTATAATTATTAAATATAAGTCTTAGTGAGGTTCGGATTCGTCTAGTTGGGTCAAGTTTAAGTTGAAGTTAGGTCAATGTCATGGAGACGTGTATGTGAGTCTCATGTGTGACCTCTGACCTTCGTTGGCGAGTATGATGAACTTTGACGGCTTGATGACCTTCCCGTCCAGCGTCCAGGTGACGGTGACCTCTGTGGGGTCGGCGAGGCGACACTGCAGCCGGAGGCGCTGTCCGTCCACCACGGTCCCGTCAGTCAGCGTCTCCACAAACTCCGGCGCCTTCCCTCCGGCGCCGCTCCTCTTCTCATGAAGCGCTCCGTCCACACAGTTGTTCACCGCCGTCTTCCCGCTCTCGCCGTTCTTCTCCGGGCCGGCTGGCTTCTTCTTGTTGGCGAGAGCGGACCTGAAGTCGCTGGCGTCCTTTTCAGGCGTCTCGGCTGGTTTGTTGCCGTTGCTGCCGGCGGCGCCCTTCTTGCCCAGGACAGCACGGAAATCCACCTGCTGCGTGGAGCCGCCCTTGCGGTCGTCCTCCGGCTTGGGCTTGACCCCCTTCAGGTTGGCCTTAAAATCCATCTGGTGGCGGCGGCGGTGCTCGGCGGCGGCGGTGGCGAGGCCGGCCTCCCTTGGCTCCTCTCCCTGCCTGGTTTTGGCGTGAGAAGCTTGGCGTCCCAGCAGCGAGCGGAAATCCAGCTGCTGCGCCTCCCTCTGCCGCAGCTCCTCTTCTCCTCGCTGCCTGGTGTCCACGCCGTGTCGGAGGAGGCCTCGGGGAGCGGCGGCACGGTCCTGGTCCGCCTCCTTCTTCTGGTTCTCCTCCTGGTGCAGGTGCAGGAGAGGCTGGTTCTCCTTCTGCTCCTGGTTGGCCTCCTGCCGACTGACACCACCTCTGCTGCTGCCTCTGGGCTCCACGCCTCCTCCTCCTCCTCCTCCTTTCAGCGCCGCACTCCCACCAGCTGCTCCTCCTCCTCCTCCTCCTCCTCCTCCTCCTCTTCCTCCTCTTCCTCCTGTTGCTGCTGCTGCAGGGCTGGATGAACGAGCACAGACACAGATAGAAAGAGAGAGAGAGTAAACAGAGCCGGGTTAAAGCCCCCAGATCAAGAGGACAAGCTCCTCCCCCTTACATCTGGGAGGAAGGGGTGAGGGGATGGGAGGGGGGGGGGGGGTTGTATAGGAAATGGACCTCGACTCCAAATGTCCAGGTTACATCACAAGTGACTCGACTGTCCTTATAAGGACATACACCCAGATCTGATCCCCCCCAAACACACACACACACACACACACACACACACACACACACACACACACACACACACACACACACACACACACACACACACACACACACACACACACACACACACACACACACACACACACACACACACACACACACACACACACACACACACTCCTCCTTCCTCAGTGACTTGGACTCGTCTTCATTCTGAGTTCAGATCTTTTACAGTCAAACCTTTGATAAACATGAAACCGGCTCTGATTGGTTCAGAGGACGAAGACGGATTAGAGACGAGAGAGAGAATCTGTGAATATAGGACACAGCTGGTGGTAGAAACATGACCAGAGGAAATGAAAGGTTGGGGTTGGTCAGCTCTTACCTGTCGTCCTCTCGTCCTCTCCACCCGTCTGTCTCTCCCTCAGTGACACACAGACGGGTCCTGGACTCACACTCACCGACAGTGTTCCTGACAGACAGACAGGTGGAGAGAGAGACACACAGAGAGGGAGACAGGAACACTTTGGTATTCATGTTGTTTACATTTTGTCTTGGCTTTGGAAACATATGTCTCAGTGTCAGAGTTTCACAAGTCCACACGGGCCAGAGCCGGTTTCAAGAGAAACCATGTTCCTGACGTGTTCCTGACGTGTTCCTGACGTGTTCCTGACGTGTTCCTGACGTGTTCCTGACATGTTCCTGTTGTGTTCCTGACGTGTTCCTGACGTGTTCCTGACGTGTTCCTGACGTGTTCCTGACATGTTCCTGACATGTTCCTCACATGTTCCTGACGTGTTCCTGACATGTTCCTCACATGTTCCTGACGTGTTCCTCACATGTTCCTGACGTGTTCCTGACATGTTCCTGACGTGTTCCTGACATGTTCCTCACATGTTCCTGACGTGTTCCTGACATGTTCCT
>NC_083651.1:167500-172500 GCF_963576545.1 Limanda limanda
TAGAACAGGAGGTAGAACCTTCAGCTACCAGGCTCCTCTCCTGTGGAACCAGCTCTCACTCTGGGTTCTAGAGTCTGTCAGAGTAGAACAGGAGGTAGAACCTTCAGCTACCAGGCTCCTCTCCTGTGGAACCAGCTCCCACTCTGGGTTCTAGAGTCTCTAAGAGTAGAACAGGAGGTAGAACCTTCAGCTACCAGGCTCCTCTCCTGTGCAACCAGCTCCCACTCTGGGTTCTAGAGTCTGTAAGAGCAGAACAGGAGGTAGAACCTTCAGCTACCAGGCTCCTCTCCTGTGGAACCAGCTCTCACTCTGGGTTCTAGAGTCTGTCAGAGTAGAACAGGAGGTAGAACCTTCAGCTACCAGGCTCCTCTCCTGTGGAACCAGCTCCCACTCTGGGTTCTAGAGTCTCTAAGAGTAGAACAGGAGGTAGAACCTTCAGCTACCAGGCTCCTCTCCTGTGCAACCAGCTCCCACTCTGGGTTCTAGAGTCTGTAAGAGCAGAACAGGAGGTAGAACCTTCAGCTACCAGGCTCCTCTCCTGTGGAACCAGCTCTCACTCTGGGTTCTAGAGTCTGTCAGAGTAGAACAGGAGGTAGAACCTTCAGCTACCAGGCTCCTCTCCTGTGGAACCAGCTCCCACTCTGGGTTCTAGAGTCTCTAAGAGTAGAACAGGAGGTAGAACCTTCAGCTACCAGGCTCCTCTCCTGTGCAACCAGCTCCCACTCTGGGTTCTAGAGTCTGTAAGAGCAGAACAGGAGGTAGAACCTTCAGCTACCAGGCTCCTCTCCTGTGGAACCAGCTCTCACTCTGGGTTCTAGAGTCAGTAAGAGTAGAACAGGAGGTAGAACCTTCAGCTACAGGCTCTTCTCCTGTGGATCCAGCTCTCACTCTGGGTTCTAGAGTCTCTGAGAGCAGAACAGGAGGTAGAACCTTCAGCTACCAGGCTCCTCTCCTGTGGAACCAGCTCCCACTCTGGGTTCTAGAGTCTGTGAGAGCAGAACAGGAGGTAGAACCTTCAGCTACCAGGTTCCTCTCCTGTGGAACCAGCTCTCACTCTGGGTTCTAGAGTCTGTGAGAGCAGAACAGGAGGTAGAACCTTCAGCTACCAGGCTCCTCTCCTGTGGAACCAGCTCCCACTCTGGGTTCTAGAGTCTGTGAGAGCAGAACAGGAGGTAGAACCTTCAGCTACCAGGTTCCTCTCCTGTGGAACCAGCTCCCACTCTGGGTTCTAGAGTGTGTGAGCAGAACAGGAGGTAGAACCTTCAGCTACAGGCTCTTCTCCTGTGGAACCAGCTCTCACTCTGGGTTCTAGAGTCTGTAAGAGTAGAACAGGAGGTAGAACCTTCAGCTACCAGGTTCCTCTCCTGTAGAACCAGCTCCCACTCTGGGTTCTACAGTCTGACACCATCTCTACATTCAAGGTTAAACTTAAAACGTTCCTCTTTGATAAAGCCTGTGGTTCTGGATCAGGTCCTGAACCATCCCATGCTGCTGTAGGTCTGGACTGATGGAGAACCCCCATCATGCACTGAGCACTTCTCTCTCTCTTAATTGAATTGGAATAGAGGGAAAAGTCCAGGTTCCTAATGAGGAAAAGGACGAGTGAGGATCCGGCTGATGACCTCTCACTTTGTGGATCCGGTTCCTGTCGGAGCTCTGGATGGACTCACCCCCCCCCCCTGAAGATATCATAGAAACTGTTCTGAGAGTGAGAGGAACCCCATGAGGAACCGATGGTGGAGCTTCATGTCTGTGACCTTGATCCTGATCCAACTCTGATGTAAACAGACAGAGACACGGACTCTTCTCAGGAGCTTCACTGTCCACACATGGACATGTGACTGTCCCAGGGTCGAGTGGGTCAGTGTGTGTGTGTGTCTCTGTGTGTGTGTGTGTCTCTGTGTGTGTGTCTCTGTGTGTGTGTGTGTCTCTGTGTGTGTGTGTGTGTGTGTGTGTCTCTGTGTGTGTGTCTCTGTGTGTGTGTCTCTGTGTGTGTGTGTGTGTCTGTGTGTGTCTCTGTGTGTGTGTGTGTCTCTGTGTGTGTGTCTCTGTGTGTGTGTGTGTGTCTCTGTGTGTGTGTGTGTGTGTGTGTGTGTGTGTCTCTGTGTGTGTGTGTGTCTCTGTGTGTGTGTGTGTCTCTGTGTGTGTGTGTGTGTGTGTGTGTGTGTGTGTCTCTGTGTGTGTGTGTGTCTCTGTGTGTGTGTCTCTGTGTGTGTGTGTGTGTCTCTGTGTGTGTGTGTGTGTGTGTCTCTGTGTGTGTGTCTCTGTGTGTGTGTCTCTGTGTGTGTGTGTGTGTCTCTGTGTGTGTGTGTGTGTGTGTCTCTGTGTGTGTGTGTGTGTGTCTCTGTGTGTGTGTGTGTCTCTGTGTGTGTGTCTCTGTGTGTGTGTGTGTCTCTGTGTGTGTGTCTCTGTGTGTGTGTGTGTGTCTCTGTGTGTGTGTGTGTGTGTGTCTCTGTGTGTGTGTCTCTGTGTGTGTGTCTCTGTGTGTGTGTGTGTGTCTCTGTGTGTGTGTGTGTGTGTGTCTCTGTGTGTGTGTGTGTGTGTCTCTGTGTGTGTGTCTCTGTGTGTGTGTGTGTCTCTGTGTGTGTGTCTCTGTGTGTGTGTCTCTGTGTGTGTGTGTGTGTGAGGGGGTTTCCTGCGGTTCTGGTACTGGTGTGTACTGGTGTGTACTGGTGTGTACTGGTGTGTACTGGTGTGAACTGCTGTGTACAGGTGTGTACTGGTGTGTACAGGTGTGTACAGGTGTGTACAGGTGTGTACTGGTGTGTACAGGTGTGTACTGGTGTGTACAGGTGTGTACAGGTGTGTACTGGTGTGTACTGGTGTGTACAGGTGTGTACTGGTGTGTACAGGTGTGTACAGGTGTGTACTGGTGTGTACAGGTGTGTACTGGTGTGTACAGGTGTGTACTGGTGTGTACAGGTGTGTACAGGTGTGTACTGGTGTGTACAGGTGTGTACAGGTGTGTACTGGTGTGTACAGGTGTGTACTGGTGTGTACTGGTGTGAACTGCTGCGTACAGGTGTGTACTGGTGTGTACAGGTGTGTACTGGTGTGTACAGGTGTGTACTGGTGTGTACAGGTGTGTACTGGTGTGTACAGGTGTGTACAGGTGTGTACTGGTGTGTACAGGTGTGTACTGGTGTGTACAGGTGTGTACAGGTGTGTACTGGTGTGTACAGGTGTGTACAGGTGTGTACTGGTGTGTACAGGTGTGTACTGGTGTGTACAGGTGTGTACTGGTGTGTACAGGTGTGTACAGGTGTGTACTGGTGTGTACAGGTGTGTACAGGTGTGTACTGGTGTGTACAGGTGTGTACTGGTGTGTACAGGTGTGTACTGGTGTGTACTGGTGTGTACTGGTGTGTACTGCTGTGTACAGGCAGCAGCTCATCATGTTTAAAACACAGAAACATGTGAACATGAAAAGATAAATATCACGTCAAGAGAGAGCAGCTCGTCACCATGACAACAGGCCAAAATCTGGACGTGTCGCCGTCATGTGACCTGATCATGTGACCTGATCATGTGACCTGATCATGTGACCTGATCATGTGACCTGATCATGTGACCTGATACTGAAACTGACCAGGAGTTCCCTTCATGTCACTGAGTCCGGTTCTACTGGTTTTTACTTTTAGACAAATATCAGCTTTTACTCAGGAGGACGAGACTTTCACTGTCAGAACAAACAGAACAGACAGAACAGACAGAACAGACAGAACAGACAGAACAGACAGAACAGACAGAACAATCAGAACAGACAGAAAAGACAGAACAGAACAGAACAAACAGAACAGACAGAACAGACAGAACAGACAGAACAGAACAGACAGAACATACAGAACAGACAGAACAGACAGAACAGACAGAACAAACAGAACAGACAGACAGAACAGACAGAACAGACAGAACAGACAGAACAGACAGAACAGACAGACAGAACAGAGAGAACAGACAGAACAGACAGAACAGACAGAACAAACAGAACAGAACAGACAGAACAGAACAGAACAGAACAGAACAGAACAAACAGAACAGAACAGACAGAACATACAGAACAGACAGAACAGACAGAACAGACAGACAGAACAGACAGAACAAACAGAACAGACAGAACAGAACAGAACAGAACAGAACAAACAGAACAGACAGAACAGAACAGACAGAACAAACAGAACAGACAGAACAGACAGAACAGACAGAACAGTCAGAACAGAACAGACAGAACAGAACAGAACAGAACAGAACAGAACAGACAGAACAGAACAGAATAGACAGAACATACAGAACAGAACAGAACAGAACAGAACAGACAGAACAAACAGAACAGAACAGACAGACAGAACAAACAGAACAAACAGAACAGACAGAACAGAACAGAACAAACAGAACAGACAGAACAGACAGAACAGACAGAACAGACAGAACAGACAGAACAGACAGAACAGAACAGAACAGACAGACAGAACAAACAGAACAAACAGAAAAAACAGAACAGACAGAACAGAACAGAACAAACAGAACAGACAGAACAGAACAGAACAGAACAGAACAGAACAGAACAGAACAGACAGAACAGACAGAACAGACAGAACAGAACAAACAGAACAAACAGAACAAACAGAACAGACAGACAGAACAATCAGAACAATCAGAACAGACCGAACAAACAGACGAACAGAACAGACAGACAGAACAATCAGAACAGATAGAACAAACAGAACAGACAGAACAGACAGAACAATCAGAACAATCAGAACCAACAGAACAGACAGAACAATCAGAACAATCAGAACAATCAGAACAGACAGAACAGACAGAACAAACAGAACAATCAGAACAATCAGAACAGATAGAACAAACAGAACAGACAGAACAGACAGAACAATCAGAACAGATAGAACAAACAGAACAGACAGAACAAACAGAACAATCAGAACAATCAGAACAGATAGAACAAACAGAACAGACAGAACAGACAGAACAATCAGAACAGA
>NC_083651.1:177500-190953 GCF_963576545.1 Limanda limanda
GAAGGCCCGAGCGCTCGTATGTACTGACCCGCCCACAGGAAGGAAGCCCCGCCCCCTCCTGCAACAGAACAACCACACCACCTGAAGCTCCACCCCCTCTTTAGACAAAACAATCAAACACAGACAGAAGCTCCACCCCATCACAGAACGCACCTTGTGCCATGTGACCAGGGGCTGTGGTCGTCCGGTGACCTTGGCGGAGAACCTCCCGCTCTGCCCCGGTTCGGCGTGGACCCGGCCCGGCTTGCTGATGAACCTGGGCGGACTCTCAGCCCAGATGCTGGACCTGGTCTCCAACATCTGTGTGTTAGTGCGCCCCCTGCAACCAAGAGTGACCCATGGTGTCACACCACAGGTCAGAGGTCAGGGTCAGAGGACAGGGTCAGAGGTCAGGAGTCAGGTTCAGAAGTCAGGTTCAGTGGTCACAGGTCAGAGGACAGGGTCAGAGGTCAGAGGACAGGGTCAGAGGTCAGGAGTCAGATTCAGAGGACAGGGTCAGAGGTCAGGTTCAGAAGTCAGGTTCAGAGGTCAGGCTTAGAGGTCAGGTTCAGAGGTCAAGAGTCAGGTTCAGAGTTCAGAGGACATGTTTAGACGTCAGAGGTCAGGAGTCAGGTTCAGAAGACAGGTTCAGAGGTCAGAGGACAGGTTCAGAGTTGAGGTCAGAGGTCAGGGGTTAGGTTCAGATGACAGGTTCAGAATTCAGGGGCCAGGTTCAGAGGTCTGAGGTCAGGAGTCAGGTTCAGAGGTCAGGAGTCCGGCTTAGAGGTCAGGTTCAGAGGTCAGAGGACAGGTTCAGAGGTCAGAGGACAGGTTCAGAGTTGAGAGGTCAGAGGTCAGGTTCAGATGACAGGTTCAGAATTCAGGGGTCAGGTTCAGAGGTCTGAGGTCAGGAGTCAGGTTCAGAGGTCAGAGGACAGGTTCAGAGGTCAGAGGACATGTTTAGACGTCAGAGGTCAGAGGTCAGGGGTTAGGTTCAGATGACAGGTTCAGAATTCAGGGGTCAGGTTCAGAGGTCTGAGGTCAGGAGTCAGGTTCAGAGGTCAGAGTTCAGAGGTCAGGAATCAGGCTTAGAGGTCAGGTTCAGAGGACATGTTTAGACGTCAGAGGTCAGGGGTTAGGTTCAGATGACAGGTTCAGAATTCAGGGGCCAGGTTCAGAGGTCTGAGGTCAGGAGTCAGGTTCAGAGGTCAGAGTTCAGGAGTCAGGCTTAGAGGTTAGGTTCAGAGTTCAGAGGTCAGGAGTCAGGTTCAGAGGTCAGAGGTCAGGCTTAGAGGTTAGGTTCAGAGGTCAGAGGACAGGTTCAGAGGTCAGAGGACAGGTTCAGAGTTGAGAGGTCAGAGATCAGGTTCAGATGACAGGTTCAGAATTCAGGGGTCAGGTTCTGAGGTCAGGAGTCAGGTTCAGAGGTCAGAGTTCAGAGGTCAGGACCTCACCCTGGTTTCATGGAGGACGGGAGGATGATCCTCTTCCCAGAATCCTCTGCAGGGAGAGAAACAGGTTCAGAAAACAAAGGTCCTCCAGGTCATGTGACCTCACAGTGTTTCACTGCAGTGTCCTGTAGGTGGCGCTGTGTGTCAGACCAGCTGACAGACATGAGGGCAGTTAAAGATGGATGCCGAGTTGGTTCTATCAGAACTCGTTAGCAGCGACTTCATCTGTTGCTATGGATCACAGTAGTATTGACAGTATGAGTAGTACTTGGAGTACTGCAGTATTCATTACCTTCCAGGAGAATCTCCACGGTAACTTGTCGGCTCCCTGCGTGATTGGTCGCTTTACAGGTGTAACGTCCCAGGTCATCCTCTCTGACTCCGCCCACCACCAGGCTGAAGGTGCCCCGCCCACCTCTCACCAGGACACAGCGCTCTCCGCCAATCACAGCCCTCCCCTCCCTGTACCATGTGACCTGAGGCTCAGGATGACCATACACCTGACACACACACACACACACACACACACACACACACACACACACACACACACACACACACACACACACACACACACACACACACACACACACACACACACACACACACACACACACACACACAGGGTGTCAGTTAGAACCTCACAATCAGCCAATCAGATGCCTCCATTTGTTCACTAATGGTTCCAGTTGTTACATCACAAACATCCACACATAACATCCAGCGAATGTGTGTGTCTTTGTGTGTGTGTCTTTGTGTGTGTGTCTTTGTGTGTGTGTCTCAGTGTGTGTGTCTCTCTGTGTGTGTGTCTCAGTGTGTGTGTCTGTGAGTGTCTCTGTGTGTGTGTCTGTGTGTGTCTGTGTGTGTCTGTGTGTGTCTGTGTGTGTTAGTGTCTCTGTGTGTGTGTCTATGTGTGTCTCTGTGTGTGTGTGTCTGTGTGTGTTAGTGTCTCTGTGTGTGTGTGTGTGTGTTTGTGTGTCTCTATTTGTGTGTGTGTTTGTGTGTCTCTGTGTGTGTGTGTGTCTGTGTGTGTTAGTGTCTCTGTGTGTGTGTGTGTGTGTGTGTGTGTTTGTGTGTCTCTATTTGTGTGTGTGTGTGTTTGTGTGTCTCTCTGTGTGTGTGTCTCTCTGTGTGTGTGTGTCTGTGTGTTAGTGTCTGTGTGTGTGTGTCTGTGTGTGTTAGTGTCTCTGTGTGTGTGTCTCTGTGTGTGTGTGTTTGTGTGTCTCTATTTGTGTGTGTGTGTGTGTTTGTGTGTCTCTCTGTGTGTGTGTCTCTCTGTGTGTGTGTGTTAGTGTCTGTGTGTGTGTGTCTGTGTGTGTTAGTGTCTCTGTGTGTGTGTCTGTGTGTGTGTGTGTGTTTGTGTGTCTCTCTGTGTGTGTGTCTCTGTGTGTGTGTGTGTGTGTGTTAGTGTCTGTGTGTGTGTGTCTGTGTGTGTTAGTGTCTCTGTGTGTGTGTCTGTGTGTGTGTGTGTGTGTGTGTGTTTGTGTGTCTCTATTTGTGTGTGTCTCTGTGTGTGTGTGTGTTTGTGTGTCTCTATTTGTGTGTCTCTCTGTGTGTGTGTCTCTCTGTGTGTCTGTGTGCAGCTCACTGCCTCACATCAGGATGTTGTGGGTCATAAGACTGAAACTATGTTAATCCGTCTCTTCAGCTTCTCTTCAGTGAACATCTGAAATGTGTGTTACCACAAAGTGTGTGTTGTGTGTTTGCTGTGATGGAGGTGTACCTTGCCCTCCAGTCGGGCGTCTCCTCCCAGGGGAACCCGGACGTTGTGAGGAGGGAGGACGAAGGCTGGAGGCTCCTCTCCACAGGAGCCCCCCCCCGCTGAGGCCCCCCCCCCCGGTGACACGCTGGACGAGCTCATCCTGCCGTTCAACAACACAACACAACAACAGTGTGTGCGTGATGAACACGTCAGACACATGAAGACAAAAACATCATGTGTGTGTGAACAACATGTGACTCGCTGCAGGTCGGACCCGACAGCAGCTGAGCAGCGCCCCCTGTGGTGACTTGGATCCTGTTCTTTCAAAATAAAACCTCATGATTCTATATGATTCTATATGATTCTATATGATTCTATATGAATTCTATATGATTCTATATGAATTCTATATGATTCTATATGAATTCTATATGAATTCTATATGATTCTATATGAATTCTATATGATTCTATATGAATTCTATATGAATTCTATATGAATTCTATATGATTCTATATGATTCTATATGATTCTATATGATTCTATATCAAGTCTGATTGCTCTATGAGGTTAATTGTTGATGACATCACAGATGATGTCACATTAACAAGGTTCTGACATCATTTGATGACACTGATGACCAATTATTTTAAACATCTGACAAAAGACCTACTGTGACAAAGACTGCGCTGTGATTGGTTGACTTGTTGATCACCACTGAGCTGGACTCTGGGGGGGTGGGGGGGGGCTCATGTTGCGTTCAAGGACTCGACGTTTAATCTGTTTTCTGAACAAACATCAGTCACACATCAGATATGCTGCTCACATTCTCCTGCTGCCGAACAAACACAAACAGCTGCTGTGTAAATACACTTAGTGTCTGTTCACATTCAACACACACAGTGTTTCACACAGTTCCACGGGTTCCACTGGAGAACACTCCTGCTCTGTCCCCCCCCCGAACACTGAACCACTCTCTGTGGGCTCCACCACTTCCAACCAGAAGGTCAAACACTCGTCGGTTCTGTGACTCTGAGATTCCACGTGAATCAGTGAAGTGATCAAACAGTTTCTACGTCTCTTTGCTGCGGAAGCTAACAGAAGCTAACAGAAGCTAACAGAAGCTAACAGAAGCTAACAGAAGCTAACAGAAGCTAACAGAAGCTAGCTCGAACTCTAAGACCTTATCATTTAGATTTACAATCGTGCATTAACTTAGTCACGTTAATGATGTGCTGCTGTTCATCTACATCAGGACATGAGGGTGGCGCCTCCTGAGGACAAAGTTGGAAACTGCAAATCAGAAGTTTTCTGCAGAGACACAAAGTCACAAACGTCGTGTGACCCACAAACTGACAGGAAATTGAATACACGTCTCACAATCCGCTGGACTGTCAATACAACACGTGACTGGATCCAACAACAGCAAATCACTAGACAACGTTCAGGAAAGACCACAGGTGAGACACAGGAAACTTCCCAGCATGCTCCAGGGGCCGGCGCTTTAATCAGAGGAGATTCCTTCACGTCAGTCGAGCGTTTCACAAACATCCTAAACCGCCGATTCCTCTGAGCGCCGGACGCCGCTTCTCACAGCTTTGAATGGAGAACATTAACTGTTTCATATATCTATAAATCTCATGATTTACTGACGTAAACATTTGTTAGAAACACTAGGTGGCGTTATGAGCCATGTTCAACACATACATGTAGATTTTTCACAAGTGTCATAATAAATCATACAAATTCTTCCTCAAAAAACTGTCATAGAATTTAGTTCACAGCAGCATCACTCATTCTATTAATGAACCAACTTCCCCTGTGTGTTTCTCCCTGTGTGTGACCTGTGAGGAGTGTGTGTGTTCATATGTTCACATGAAGCAGTGAACACACATGTAACATGTTTCTTTATATGTTCACATGAAGAAGTGAACACACATGTAACATGTTTCTTCATATGTTCACATGAAGCAGTGAACACACATGTAACATGTTTCTTTATATGTTCACATGAAGAAGTGAACACACATGTAACATGTTTCTTTATATGTTCACATGAAGCAGTGAACACTAATGAAACATGTTTCTTCATATGTTCACATGAAGAAGAGAACACACATGTAACATGTTTCCATCAGTCAGAGAACCAGAGGAAACACACGTGTTTGTACTACTGTCTTAGTGAGGACACTCATTGACGTGGTTCCTAACTAAACTTAACATCTAACTCTTAAAGATGACACACACACACACACACACACACACACACACACACACACACACACACACACACACACACACACACACACACACACACACACACACACACACACACACACACACACACACACACACACACACACACACACACACACACACACACGTTGATGGTGCAGGAGCTGAAGGTAAATAAAGAAACTCACCTCTCTGCTTCTTCTGCTTCTTCTGCTTCTTCTGCTTCTTCTGCTTCTTCTGCTTCTTCTGCTTCTTCTGCTTCTTCTGCTTCTTCTGCTTCTTCTGCTTCTTCTGCTTCTGGACTGGACGATGACAGAGTTCAGTCTGAGCAGCTTCACCTGAACAATCAGATCATTCACCACTGCGCCCCCTGCTGGCGAGGAGCAGCAGGGCCCCGCCCCCTGCTGGCGAGGAGCAGCAGGGCCCCGCCCCCTGCTGGCGAGCAGCAGCAGGGCCCCGCCCCCTCTGGGATCCCAACACTTTGTATCATCTGACCTCAGACATTTGTGTTCTAACATACATGAACCTCCAGAACATGTCAGGAACATGTGAGGAGCATGATGTCAGGAACATATCAGGAACATGTGAGGAACATGATTCAAGATTCAAGAGTTTATTATCAAATGCACAACAATAACATTAAGCATAAAACGTCCAGTTCCACTTAGAGACGTCCTCAGACACCTTGGCCACAAGGTGGCGCTGGTGGAGTGTGTCGAGTCTTGAGATGTTTCCAGATGTTAGATATAAACTCTGGAGATCTGTCCTCAGAGTTTATGAACCACACAGCAGCTTCCTTCAGGTGAGAGGCAGAGCAGAGACACTTCCTGTCTCATCAAGGACATCTTCTAACTTCTAACGGTCACATGTGACATCACAGACTCTGATGTCTCTGTTCACATCAGGAAGTGAACTCCGGATACTTCAAAATAAAACATCAGCTGCCAAACACTTAATTTACAGAATACAAAACACTAAATCTATGAAAAATTATAGAAACAATGGTTAAGAATGAATTTAAACAAAATTTAAACAGCAGAATATCTGAAAAATACTAAAATAATGTTATTTGAGCGTTTGTATCAAATATTTAAACTATAAAATGTTTTGATTTATTATCAGGCTTTTACTTTGGAGAGTGTGGACCGGAAAGTCCTCTTGCTGCGGTGCTTCTACTTTGACAGAGAAACCGCGCAGCTTCGTTTCTGCGCATTTTCTCATCCTGTCAAGAGAACTGCAGCGGATCCGGATCAACGCTAGAGAACTGATCCGGATCAACGCTAGAGAACTGATCCGGATCAACGAGAGAGCTGATCCGGATCAACGAGAGAACTGATCCGGATCAACGCTAGAGAACTGATCCGGATCAACGAGAGAACTGATCCGGATCAACGCTAGAGAACTGATCCGGATCAACGAGAGAACTGATCCGGATCAACGAGAGAACTGATCCGGATCAACGAGAGAACTGATCCGGATCAACCCGAGAACCTGCACCTGATCCGCACAGACAGAGACCTTCATCATCTCCTGCAGAGAGAGTCTTCCTCACCGGTAAGAACCCTGTGTGCGTGTGTGTGTGTGTGTGCGTGCGTGTGTGTGTGTGTATCTCTGTCTGTATGTGTGTGTGTGTGTGTCTCTGTCTGTCTGTATGTGTGTGCGTGCGTGCGTGTGTGTGGGCGTGTGTCTCTGTCTGTATGTCTGTATGTGTGTGTGTGCGTGCGTGTGTGTGTGTGTGTGCGCGTGTGGATGTGTACGTGCGTCTGTGTGTGTCTCTGTCTGTCTGTGTGTGTGTGTGTGTGTGTATCTGTCTGTCTGCGTGTGTGTGTGTGTCTGTGTGTGTGTGTGTGTGTGTGTATCTGTCTGTGTGTTCGTGTGTGTATGAGTGTGTGTCTGTGTGTATCTGTGTGTGTGTGTGTGTCTCTGTGTGTGTGTCTCTGTGTTTGTGTGTGTGTCTCTCTATGTGTGTGTGTGTGTGTGCGTGTCTCTCTCTGTGTGTGTGTGTGTACCACTCCCTGGCAGCTTCTTGTACTTGTACTTCACTTGGTGTACATGTACCTGCAGACGAAGCTCCAGCTGATTCTCAGTGAAGGTCACAGATGTTTTCATTTAAAAATATTAAAGAGAATAAATGTCTCTGTATTTAAATGAATTCACTCTGCATCACATTAATATATTCAAAATGTGTCACTTCAAATATCATAGACTTACACTGTGAATGTGTTTGGGAACATTATAGAATTATGTTCTTATATGCAAAGTATACACATGTTATGACAATATTGTTTAGTGTATAACAGACAAAATACTCATTTTCAATATATATGAATCATATGATATGTGTAAGAAGAAGATGATGTGTATAAAATGTGTGTGCTCCTCTCCAGGTGATGTGAAGCGTCCGGGACGACCTCGTGTGTTTCACTGATTCTGTGACGTCGTCAGAATCGAACCCGCGAGCTGGATCCAACATGGCCGCTCCAGTTGCTCTGTGTGTGTGTGTCCTGCTGCTGCTTCCTGCTGCGACCGGTCAGTCATCATCTCCTCCCTAACCCCAAAACTGTTAGCATAGCTTAGCACTGACAGCACAGGCAAACTGCTAGCATAGCTTAGCACTGACAGCACAGGAAAACTGTTAGCATAGCTTAGCACTGACAGCACAGGAGAACTGTTAGCATAGCTTAGCACTGACAGCAGAGGCAAACTGTTAGCATAGCTTAGCACTGACAGCACATGAGAACTGTTAGCATAGCTTAGCACTGACAGCACAGGCAAACTGTTAGCATAGCTTAGCACCGACCGGTCAGTCATCATCTCCTCCCTAACCCCAAAACTGTTAGCATAGCTTAGCACTGACAGCACAGGCAAACTGTTAGCATAGCTTAGCACTGACAGCACAGGCAAACTGTTAGCATAGCTTAGCACTGACAGCACAGGCAAACTGCTAGCATAGCTTAGCACTGACAGCACAGGCAAACTGTGAGCATAGCTTAGCACTGACAGCACAGGCAAACTGTTAGCATAGCTTAGCACTGACAGCACAGGCAAACTGTTAGCATAGCTTAGCACTGACAGCACAGGCAAACTGCTAGCATAGCTTAGCACTGACAGCACAGGCAAACTGTGAGCATAGCTTAGCACTGACAGCACAAGCAAACTGTTAGCATAGCTTAGCACTGACAGCACAGGCAAACTGTTAGCATAGCTTAGCACTGACAGCACAGGCAAACTGTTAGCATAGCTTAGCACTGACAGCACAGGCAAACTGTTAGCATAGCTTAGCACTGACAGCACAGGCAAACTGTTAGCATAGCTTAGCACTGACAGCACAGGAGAACTGTTAGCATAGCTTAGCACTGACAGCACAGGCAAACTGTTAGCATAGCTTAGCACTGACAGCACAGGAAAACTGTTAGCATAGCTTAGCACTGACAGCACAGGAAAACTGTTAGCATAGCTTAGCACAAAGACTGATAACAGGGGTAAACTGTTAGCTTCACACGCCTCCCGTTAGAAGCTAACAAACAGATGTTGCTAACACTTGACTCAGTGATATCGTTAGCTAACATTAGAAAGACTTCAGTTACATCATGCACTCGACAGCAAAGTTAGAAAACACACACACACACACACACACACACACACACACACACAACCATCCTGAACGGCTTATATAAATACTGACTTCCTACAACACACACACACACACACTGTCGCCAGCCAGTCTGAGCCAGTTTGTGTTTTAGTTGTGATGCTGTTGATAAGACACACACTCATTAGCCATTGTGATTGTGTGTGTGTGTGTGTGTGTGTGTGTGTGTGTGTGTGTGTGTGTGTGCGTGTGCGTGTGCGTGTGTGTGTGTGTGTGTCAGACTAAACAGTCTCCTGGCTCCATCACATTAAAGCCCCCCCCCTGAATGTTAACGGTCAGGGTGAACAACCCACACAGGCTAGCGGTTAGCATGCTAGCAGTCGGTGTGGTAATCTGATAAAATGCTGAATATCAACATTTCTCAGACGTGTTTTTTAAATTACAAATAAAAACTGTTAACAACTGAAATGACAACGGTGAGCATGCAGGTCTCCGGTTGTGCGGCGGACACCACAGGGGGGCGCTCGGCGCTGGAGGAAAGGTCACGGGGTCGTTTATGACCTATACTGCAGCCAGCCACCAGGGGGGCTACTGATGAGTTATTATTTCTTGACAGTCAGTGTAATGATGTGTCTCTGCAGCTCTTCAGTCTGAGGACATCGAGTGTGCCTTCACCGACAACCTGCAGGGGGCGGGGCCTCACAATGGACCAGCCCATGAGCTGCGAGGAGTGGTACGAGAGAACGGCACGGTCCGCTGCAGCCGCGGCTCGCGCTGCTATGGATTGTGGGAAAAACAAGCAGACAGCGAGATGCACCTGGTGAATCAAGGTGAGACAGAGACATCAGGGAATGAGACAAGACACGTCCCCGTCCCAGGTCACATGACTAGTGTCCTCACACACCTGGATGTGCTGCTACGACACACGTCTGTCCACATCTGTCTGTCCACATCTGTCTGTCTACCTCTGTCCACATCTGTCTGTCCACATCTGTCTGTCCACATCTGTCTGTCCACATGTGTCTGTCTACCTCTGTCCACATCTGTCTGTCCACATCTGTCTGTCTACATCTGTCTGTCCACATCTGTCTGTCCACATCTGTCTGTCCACATCTGTCCACATCTGTCTGTCTACATCTGTCTGTCCACATCTGTCTGTCTACATCTGTCTGTCCACATCTGTCCACATCTGTCTGTCCACATCTGTCTGTCCACATCTGTCTGTCCACATCTGTCTGTCTACATCTGTCTGTCTACCTCTGTCCACATCTGTCTGTCCACATCTGTCTGTCTACATCTGTCTGTCCACATCTGTCTGTCTACCTCTGTCCACATCTGTCTGTCCACATCTGTCTGTCTACCTCTGTCCACATCTGTCTGTCCACATCTGTCTGTCCACATCTGTCTGTCCACATCTGTCTGTCTACCTCTGTCCACATCTTTCTGTCTACATCTGTCTGTCCACATCTGTCTGTCTACATCTGTCGGTCCACATCTGTCGGTCTACCTCTGTCCACATCTGTCTGTCCACATCTGTCTGTCTACCTCTGTCCACATCTTTCTGTCTACATCTGTCTGTCCACATCTGTCTGTCTACATCTGTCGGTCCACATCTGTCGGTCTACCTCTGTCCACATCTGTCTGTCCACATCTGTCTGTCCACATCTGTCTGTCTACCTCTGTCCACATCTTTCTGTCTACATCTGTCTGTCCACATCTGTCTGTCCACATCTGTCGGTCTACATCTGTCCACATCTGTCTGTCCACATCTGTCTGTCTACATCTGTCGGTCTACATCTGTCCACATCTGTCTGTCCACATCTGTCTGACTACATCTGTCTGTCCACATCTGTCTGTCTAAATCTGTCTGTCCACATCTGTCTGTCCACATCTGTCTGTCTACATCTGTCCACCTCTGTCTGTCCACATCTGTCGGACTACATCTGTCCACATCTGTCTGTCCACATCTGTCTGTCTACATCTGTCTGTCCACATCTGTCTGTCCACATCTGTCTGTCCACATCTGTCCACATCATTCATGTCCACATCTGTCTGTCTTCATCTGTCCACATCATTCATGACCACAACTGTCTGTCCACATCTGTCTGTCTTCATCTGTCCACATCTGTCTGTCTTCATCTGTCCACATCATTCATGTCCACATCTGTCTGTCCACATCTGTCCACATCTGTCTGTCTTCATCTGTCCACATCATTCATGTCCACATCTGTCTGTCCACATCTGTCCACATCTGTCTGTCTTCATCTGTCCACATCATTCATGTCCACATCTGTCTGTCTTCATCTGTCCACATCATTCATGACCACATCTGTCTGTCCACATCTGTCTGTCTTCATCTGTCCACATCTGTCTGTCTTCATCTGTCCACATCATTCATGTCCACATCTGTCTGTCCACATCATTCATGTCCACATCTGTCTGTCCACACCTGTCCTCATCTCTGAAATCGTCAGGTCGTGTTGTGAGTCCAGATGTTTATTGACATTACAAGAAGTTCATTTTTAATTGAATTGTCCTCCGGGGGACAAGTGAAGTTGATGATTTTGTTTCCTTCAGGTTGTTGGGCCGGTGACCAGCAGGAGTGTCATGGTGACCGTTGCCTGGTAACAGCCACGCCCTCTCAGATCCAGAACGGCAGCTACCGTTTCTGCTGCTGCAGCCGCGACCTTTGCAACGCCAACTTCACCGAGGCCCCGCCCACTGCTGACACCCCCGCCCTGAGACTGATGAAGAGTGGTGACAGACAGACAGGTGTGTGTGAGACTCGGTGTGTGTCGTCTGAGTGATGACATCACAGTTGTGGTAATGATGATGTCGTCCTCACACAGATCAGCAGCCGCTGACGCGAGAGGAGACAGCGCTTGTCGCTCTGGTAACCGTTGCCATAGCAGCCATTCTCATCATGGCACTGTTCCTGGGATACCGGATGATGAGAGGTAGACACACACGCACACGCACACACACGCACACAGACAGACACACACAGACACACACACACCAACTAGATTATTAACTTTCAGTGACATGTGTGTGTCTGTCTGTCTCCAGGGAAACAGAAGCACGCCCTGGCGGCGCTCGACGCGCTGGAGGCGGCGAACGCTGAGTCTGTGGATCTGGTCAATCTGAAACTGCTGCAGGTAAATCTGACCCTTGACCTCTGGGGACACACCCACATTCCACAGGACGTCTTGTCTCTCAGAGATTCCTCAACATGTTTCTCTCCCCAGCTGTTTGATGACATCAACGTGACATCATCAGGGTCTGAGCCTTGAAAACAGAGGATGAACTGTTTCTATTCAAAAGAGGAAGAGACTGATGAAGTGATTCAAAAAATATATGTATATATAAAATGTAAATGTAAATGTAAAATGACGTTTTTGTTAAAATGAATGAAGTATAAAAGTATAAAAGTTGAATGTTGGAGGATGTTGATCTGAACCTGAGGAGCACCTTGACTCCGCCTCGCTGTGTGTCTGTCCTGACAGCTGATTGGTCGAGGTCGTTACGGCGTGGTGTTTCGTGGAAGTCTTAACGAGCGCTGCGTGGCCGTGAAAGTCTTCAGCTCGGCCAACCGGCAGAACTTTGCTAACGAGTGCTCCATCTACTGCCTGCCTCTGCTGCAGCCGCACGACAACATCAGCCGCTTCCTGTCGGCCGACGAGAGGACGAGCGCCGACGGGACGCCGGAGTTCCTGATCGTCATGGAGTTCTATCCTCACGTAAGAGTTACACGTGGATGCTAACTTTAGCTTCACGCTCACTAGCTCTGCTCGTTCGTTGGAGCCTGATGAATTGTCTTTACTTCTTCAGTGATTGTAAACACAACACCAGAATGAGACATTAGAGACTTTAATGTTTCTGCAAATGTATAACCAACTACTGATCAACTTTAAGAGAGACCATGTTATTACTGTAACCACTGCAGATCATTAAGGTGTTTTCATATTATCGCTGTAGTGACGTGAGCAGCCTGTAGGAGGCGCTAACTGCTGTTTGCACAGCTCGGCCTCGGTCACGTCCACGTCTCTGACTCCATTAGTCTTGTTATTGTTCAGGAAGAAGAGACGACGCCTACTGCTTCCTGTCTGGAGACAAACACACACACACACATTCACACACACACACTCTCACAAAAACACACACACTCACACACTCACATTCACACACACACTCTCACAAAAACACACACACACACACACTCACATGCACTCACACACTCACTCTCACACAAACACACACACACACATTATTATCACATTTTCAGCAGTTCTAATGTATCTGACAGAAAGTAAAAAAAACTAAAGTAAATAAAGACTTCTTCTCTCTCTCTCTCTCTCTCTCTCTCTCTCTCTCTCTCTCCCTCTCTCTCTCCCTCCCTCCCTCTCTCTCTCTGTCTGTGTCTCTCTCTCTCTCCCTCTCCCTCTCCCTCTCTCTCTCTCTCTCTCCCTCCCTCTCTCTCTCTGTCTGTGTCTC